>NC_090832.1:101040624-101182624 GCF_028021215.1 Eschrichtius robustus
GACGTATGGGACTCAATGCTGCTCAGCAGGCCCACAGGGGTGTGGAGGGAGTCAGTGATCTTGGAACCAAAATGATGCTCACCCGAGGGGCCTAGGAGTCCTGAAAAGGGTACTTCCTTTAAAATAAAGCAGAACCTCCACTAAGAGCTCATGGAAAGAGCTGCATGCCTCCCTTTCTGCAGGGCTACTCAGGGCCTTACCTCGAGGCAAGGACTCACGTGGAGATTCCCTTTAGCTCTAGAGCATGGCAAGGTGAGCCCCACCCCGGCCAATGAAGCTCCGTGTGTACCCAGAGAAAACTCATTTTTTACCAGACCCATGCCTACAGTGGCCAGAGGCCTGTCAACAGCAGAGAATTTCAGGGAGCTTCATGGCAGCAAGAATGGATCTTTCCAAATGGAAAGCAAGGTTAGTACCATCACGCCCCTATTTCCATGGGCACAGGCAGCATATATCTCTGTGGTTTTTAACAAGTCAAAAGGGACACAGAGTACATACTGGTTGCTTCCCTGAATCAACTTCTCGAGGCAGGGTGTTCTGCATCTAGTGAACGGTTTCACCAACGAACGCCGTAGCCAGGCCTCTGGGACCGTGCCTCTTCAAAAGCCTGCAGTGCTACAGGAAAAACTGTGCTTTAGTTGCAAAAGAACGCAAGCCGTCTTTCTCCTGGAGGCAGGGTGACTTCAGGTAGGAGGTCCTGATTGGAAGGAGAAGCCTAGTGTTTTTCTCTGTGCAGCTCAGACTAGGGAATGAGTGCCATTTCCACGGCATGTTAGACCTTGCTTGAACGTTGCTCTTGAACCTGTGCGAGTGCTGTGAATCAAGATATCACAAGAAAGAGTGCAGTGTGTTGCCCATGACTCAGCAGACACAGACGACCTCCGAGGGACCAATGGGCCTCGTTATTGCTCAGCAGGCCTACAGGGGTGTGGAGGTACTCTGAGATCTTGGAACCACAGTGATGCTCACCAGAGGGCGCGAGGAGTCCTGAAAAGGGTACTTCCTTTAAAGTAAAGCACAACAGCGACTAAGAGCTCATGGAAAGAGCTGCATGCCTCCTTTTCTGCAAGGGTACTCAGGTCCTTACCTCGAGGCGAGGACTCACGTGGAGATTCCCTTTAGCTCTAGAGCATGGCAAGGTGCGCCCCACCCCGGCCAATGAAGCTCCGTGTTTGGCCAGAGAAAACTCATTTTCTTCCCAGACCCATGCCTACAGTGACCAGGGGCCTGTCAACAGCAGAGAATATCTGGGAACTTCACGGCAGCAAGAATGGAGGTTTCCAATTGGAAAGCAAGTTTAGTCCCATCATGCCCCCATTTCCATGGGCACAGCCAGCATACATCTCTGTGGTTTTTAACAAGTCAAATGAGACACAGAGTACACACTGGTTGCTTCCCTCAGTCAACTTCTCGAGGCAGGGTGTTCTGCAACTAGTAAACGGCCTCACCCAGGAAAACCCTAGCTAGGCCTCCTGGCCCGTGCCTCTTCAAATGCCTGCCGTGCTACAGGAAATACTGTGCTTTAGTTGCAATAGGAACGTAGCCGTCTTTCTCTAGGAGGCAAGGTGACTTCAGCTAGGAGGTCCTGGATGGATGGAGAAGGCTAGTGTTTTTCTCTGTGCAGCTCAAACTAGGGAAGGAGTGAGACTTCCACGGCAAGTTGGAACTTGCTAGAACCGTGCTCGTGAATCTGTGCGATTGCTGGCTAAATCAAGATGTACCAGTAAGAGTGCACTGTGTTGCCCTACCTTCGGCATACACACTGTGATTCGGAAAGCTCCTGGCCTGGATATTGCTTAGAGGGGCCAGGGGAGCCTGAGGGTACTCAGTGTTCTTGCAGGCAATAGATATTCCAGGCTTGGCACCTAGGTGTCCTAACAAGCCTACTGGCGTAAAAATGCTGCCGAGCAGCGACTACGGCCTCATGGAAACTGCTACACGCCTCTGCTTCTGCATAGCATTTCAGGGCTTTACCTCGAGGCAAGTTCTCACGTTGCTTGCCCTGGGAGCGATACAGCATGTTAGGATGCTGTATTTCTCCTTGAATAGAGTGACTTCAGGAACGAGGTCCTCGATCAATTCTAAGCAGAGTGTTTTCTCAGGGCAGCTCAGACGAGGGCAATGTCGAAGACTTCCAGGGCATGTTGGACTGCCTAGAAATGTGGTTCTGATGCTGTTCGAGTGCTCTGGAAATGTAGCTCTCCTGAAGTAACGTAGAGTGTGTTGCCCGAGACTCGGCAGCCACAGAGGGCCTCCGAGGGACGTATGGGACTCAATGCTGCTCAGCAGGCCCACAGGGGTGTGGAGGGAGTCAGTGATCTTGGAACCAAAATGATGCTCACCCGAGGGGCCTAGGAGTCCTGAAAAGGGTACTTCCTTTAAAATAAAGCAGAACCTCCACTAAGAGCTCATGGAAAGAGCTGCATGCCTCCCTTTCTGCAGGGCTACTCAGGGCCTTACCTCGAGGCAAGGACTCACGTGGAGATTCCCTTTAGCTCTAGAGCATGGCAAGGTGAGCCCCACCCCGGCCAAAGAAGCTCCGTGTGTACCCAGAGAAAACTCATTTTCTTACCAGACCCATGCCTACAGTGGCCAGAGGCCTGTCAACAGCAGAGAATTTCAGGGAGCTTCATGGCAGCAAGAATGGATCTTTCCAAATGGAAAGCAAGGTTAGTACCATCACGCCCCTATTTCCATGGGCACAGGCAGCATATATCTCTGTGGCTTTTAACAAGTCAAAATGGACACAGAGTACATACTGGTTGCTTCCCTGAATCAACTTCTCGAGGCAGGGTGTTCTGCATCTAGTGAACGGTTTCACCAACGAACGCCGTAGCCAGGCCTCTGGGACCGTGCCTCTTCAAAAGCCTGCAGTGCTACAGGAAAAACTGTGCTTTAGTTGCAAAAGAACGCAAGCCGTCTTTCTCCTGGAGGCAGGGTGACTTCAGGTAGGAGGTCCTGATTGGAAGGAGAAGCCTAGTGTTTTTCTCTGTGCAGCTCAGACTAGGGAATGAGTGCCATTTCCACGGCATGTTAGACCTTGCTTGAACGTTGCTCTTGAACCTGTGCGAGTGCTGTGAATCAAGATATCACAAGAAAGAGTGCAGTGTGTTGCCCATGACTCAGCAGACACAGACGACCTCCGAGGGACCAATGGGCCTCGTTATTGCTCAGCAGGCCTACAGGGGTGTGGAGGTACTCTGAGATCTTGGAACCACAGTGATGCTCACCAGAGGGCGCGAGGAGTCCTGAAAAGGGTACTTCCTTTAAAGTAAAGCACAACAGCGACTAAGAGCTCATGGAAAGAGCTGCATGCCTCCCTTTCTGCAAGGGTACTCAGGTCCTTACCTCGAGGCGAGGACTCACGTGGAGATTCCCTTTAGCTCTAGAGCATGGCAAGGTGCGCCCCACCCCGGCCAATGAAGCTCCGTGTGTGGCCAGAGAAAACTCATTTTCTTCCCAGACCCATGCCTACAGTGACCAGGGGCCTGTCAACAGCAGAGAATTTCTGGGAACTTCACGGCAGCAAGAATGGAGGTTTCCAAATGGAAAGCAAGGTTAGTCCCATCATGCCCCCATTTCCATGGGCACAGCCAGCATACATCTCTGTGGTTTTAAACAAGTCAAATGAGACACAGAGTACACACTGGTTGCTTCCCTCAGTCAACTTCTCGAGGCAGGGTGTTCTGCAACTAGTAAACGGCCTCACCCAGGAAAGCCCTAGCTAGGCCTCCTGGGCCGTGCCTCTTCAAATGCCTGCCGTGCTACAGGAAATACTGTGCTTTAGTTGCAATAGGAACGTAGCCGTCTCTCTCTAGGAGGCAAGGTGACTTCAGCTAGGAGGTCCTGGATGGATGGAGAAGGCTAGTGTTTTTCTCTGTGCAGCTCAAACTAGGGAAGGAGTGAGACTTCCACGGCAAGTTGGAACTTGCTAGAACCGTGCTCGTGAATCTGTGCGATTGCTGGCTAAATCAAGATGTACCAGTAAGAGTGCACTGTGTTGCCCTACCTTCGGCATACACACTGTGATTCGGAAAGCTCCTGGCCTGGATATTGCTTAGAGGGGCCAGGGGAGCCTGAGGGTACTCAGTGTTCTTGCAGGCAATAGATATTCCAGGCTTGGCACCTAGGTGTCCTAACAAGCCTACTGGCGTAAAAATGCTGCCGAGCAGCGACTACGGCCTCATGGAAACTGCTACACGCCTCTGCTTCTGCATAGCATTTCAGGGCTTTACCTCGAGGCAAGTTCTCACGTTGCTTGCCCTGGGAGCGATACAGCATGTTAGGATGCTGTATTTCTCCTTGAATAGAGTGACTTCAGGAACGAGGTCCTCGATCAATTCTAAGCAGAGTGTTTTCTCAGGGCAGCTCAGACGAGGGCAATGTCGAAGACTTCCAGGGCATGTTGGACTGCCTAGAAATGTGGTTCTGATGCTGTTCGAGTGCTCTGGAAATGTAGCTCTCCTGAAGTAACGTAGAGTGTGTTGCCCGAGACTCGGCAGCCACAGAGGGCCTCCGAGGGACGTATGGGACTCAATGCTGCTCAGCAGGCCCACAGGGGTGTGGAGGGAGTCAGTGATCTTGGAACCAAAATGATGCTCACCCGAGGGGCCTAGGAGTCCTGAAAAGGGTACTTCCTTTAAAATAAAGCAGAACCTCCACTAAGAGCTCATGGAAAGAGCTGCATGCCTCCCTTTCTGCAGGGCTACTCAGGGCCTTACCTCGAGGCAAGGACTCACGTGGAGATTCCCTTTAGCTCTAGAGCATGGCAAGGTGAGCCCCACCCCGGCCAAAGAAGCTCCGTGTGTACCCAGAGAAAACTCATTTTCTTACCAGACCCATGCCTACAGTGGCCAGAGGCCTGTCAACAGCAGAGAATTTCAGGGAGCTTCATGGCAGCAAGAATGGATCTTTCCAAATGGAAAGCAAGGTTAGTACCATCACGCCCCTATTTCCATGGGCACAGGCAGCATATATCTCTGTGGCTTTTAACAAGTCAAAAGGGACACAGAGTACATACTGGTTGCTTCCCTGAATCAACTTCTCGAGGCAGGGTGTTCTGCATCTAGTGAACGGTTTCACCAACGAACGCCGTAGCCAGGCCTCTGGGACCGTGCCTCTTCAAAAGCCTGCAGTGCTACAGGAAAAACTGTGCTTTAGTTGCAAAAGAACGCAAGCCGTCTTTCTCCTGGAGGCAGGGTGACTTCAGGTAGGAGGTCCTGATTGGAAGGAGAAGCCTAGTGTTTTTCTCTGTGCAGCTCAGACTAGGGAATGAGTGCCATTTCCACGGCATGTTAGACCTTGCTTGAACGTTGCTCTTGAACCTGTGCGAGTGCTGTGAATCAAGATATCACAAGAAAGAGTGCAGTGTGTTGCCCATGACTCAGCAGACACAGACGACCTCCGAGGGACCAATGGGCCTCGTTATTGCTCAGCAGGCCTACAGGGGTGTGGAGGTACTCTGAGATCTTGGAACCACAGTGATGCTCACCAGAGGGCGCGAGGAGTCCTGAAAAGGGTACTTCCTTTAAAGTAAAGCACAACAGCGACTAAGAGCTCATGGAAAGAGCTGCATGCCTCCCTTTCTGCAAGGGTACTCAGGTCCTTACCTCGAGGCGAGGACTCACGTGGAGATTCCCTTTAGCTCTAGAGCATGGCAAGGTGCGCCCCACCCCGGCCAATGAAGCTCCGTGTGTGGCCAGAGAAAACTCATTTTCTTCCCAGACCCATGCCTACAGTGACCAGGGGCCTGTCAACAGCAGAGAATTTCTGGGAACTTCACGGCAGCAAGAATGGAGGTTTCCAAATGGAAAGCAAGGTTAGTCCCATCATGCCCCCATTTCCATGGGCACAGCCAGCATACATCTCTGTGGTTTTAAACAAGTCAAATGAGACACAGAGTACACACTGGTTGCTTCCCTCAGTCAACTTCTCGAGGCAGGGTGTTCTGCAACTAGTAAACGGCCTCACCCAGGAAAGCCCTAGCTAGGCCTCCTGGGCCGTGCCTCTTCAAATGCCTGCCGTGCTACAGGAAATACTGTGCTTTAGTTGCAATAGGAACGTAGCCGTCTCTCTCTAGGAGGCAAGGTGACTTCAGCTAGGAGGTCCTGGATGGATGGAGAAGGCTAGTGTTTTTCTCTGTGCAGCTCAAACTAGGGAAGGAGTGAGACTTCCACGGCAAGTTGGAACTTGCTAGAACCGTGCTCGTGAATCTGTGCGATTGCTGGCTAAATCAAGATGTACCAGTAAGAGTGCACTGTGTTGCCCTACCTTCGGCATACACACTGTGATTCGGAAAGCTCCTGGCCTGGATATTGCTTAGAAGGGCCAGGGGAGCCTGAGGGTACTCAGTGTTCTTGCAGGCAATAGATATTCCAGGCTTGGCACCTAGGTGTCCTAACAAGCCTACTGGCGTAAAAATGCTGCCGAGCAGCGACTACGGCCTCATGGAAACTGCTACACGCCTCTGCTTCTGCATAGCATTTCAGGGCTTTACCTCGAGGCAAGTTCTCACGTTGCTTGCCCTGGGAGCGATACAGCATGTTAGGATGCTGTATTTCTCCTTGAATAGAGTGACTTCAGGAACGAGGTCCTCGATCAATTCTAAGCAGAGTGTTTTCTCAGGGCAGCTCAGACGAGGGCAATGTCGAAGACTTCCAGGGCATGTTGGACTGCCTAGAAATGTGGTTCTGATGCTGTTCGAGTGCTCTGGAAATGTAGCTCTCCTGAAGTAACGTAGAGTGTGTTGCCCGAGACTCGGCAGCCACAGAGGGCCTCCGAGGGACGTATGGGACTCAATGCTGCTCAGCAGGCCCACAGGGGTGTGGAGGGAGTCAGTGATCTTGGAACCAAAATGATGCTCACCCGAGGGGCCTAGGAGTCCTGAAAAGGGTACTTCCTTTAAAATAAAGCAGAACCTCCACTAAGAGCTCATGGAAAGAGCTGCATGCCTCCCTTTCTGCAGGGCTACTCAGGGCCTTACCTCGAGGCAAGGACTCACGTGGAGATTCCCTTTAGCTCTAGAGCATGGCAAGGTGAGCCCCACCCCGGCCAAAGAAGCTCCGTGTGTACCCAGAGAAAACTCATTTTCTTACCAGACCCATGCCTACAGTGGCCAGAGGCCTGTCAACAGCAGAGAATTTCAGGGAGCTTCATGGCAGCAAGAATGGATCTTTCCAAATGGAAAGCAAGGTTAGTACCATCACGCCCCTATTTCCATGGGCACAGGCAGCATATATCTCTGTGGCTTTTAACAAGTCAAAAGGGACACAGAGTACATACTGGTTGCTTCCCTGAATCAACTTCTCGAGGCAGGGTGTTCTGCATCTAGTGAACGGTTTCACCAACGAACGCCGTAGCCAGGCCTCTGGGACCGTGCCTCTTCAAAAGCCTGCAGTGCTACAGGAAAAACTGTGCTTTAGTTGCAAAAGAACGCAAGCCGTCTTTCTCCTGGAGGCAGGGTGACTTCAGGTAGGAGGTCCTGATTGGAAGGAGAAGCCTAGTGTTTTTCTCTGTGCAGCTCAGACTAGGGAATGAGTGCCATTTCCACGGCATGTTAGACCTTGCTTGAACGTTGCTCTTGAACCTGTGCGAGTGCTGTGAATCAAGATATCACAAGAAAGAGTGCAGTGTGTTGCCCATGACTCAGCAGACACAGACGACCTCCGAGGGACCAATGGGCCTCGTTATTGCTCAGCAGGCCTACAGGGGTGTGGAGGTACTCTGAGATCTTGGAACCACAGTGATGCTCACCAGAGGGCGCGAGGAGTCCTGAAAAGGGTACTTCCTTTAAAGTAAAGCACAACAGCGACTAAGAGCTCATGGAAAGAGCTGCATGCCTCCCTTTCTGCAAGGGTACTCAGGTCCTTACCTCGAGGCGAGGACTCACGTGGAGATTCCCTTTAGCTCTAGAGCATGGCAAGGTGCGCCCCACCCCGGCCAATGAAGCTCCGTGTGTGGCCAGAGAAAACTCATTTTCTTCCCAGACCCATGCCTACAGTGACCAGGGGCCTGTCAACAGCAGAGAATTTCTGGGAACTTCACGGCAGCAAGAATGGAGGTTTCCAAATGGAAAGCAAGGTTAGTCCCATCATGCCCCCATTTCCATGGGCACAGCCAGCATACATCTCTGTGGTTTTAAACAAGTCAAATGAGACACAGAGTACACACTGGTTGCTTCCCTCAGTCAACTTCTCGAGGCAGGGTGTTCTGCAACTAGTAAACGGCCTCACCCAGGAAAGCCCTAGCTAGGCCTCCTGGGCCGTGCCTCTTCAAATGCCTGCCGTGCTACAGGAAATACTGTGCTTTAGTTGCAATAGGAACGTAGCCGTCTCTCTCTAGGAGGCAAGGTGACTTCAGCTAGGAGGTCCTGGATGGATGGAGAAGGCTAGTGTTTTTCTCTGTGCAGCTCAAACTAGGGAAGGAGTGAGACTTCCACGGCAAGTTGGAACTTGCTAGAACCGTGCTCGTGAATCTGTGCGATTGCTGGCTAAATCAAGATGTACCAGTAAGAGTGCACTGTGTTGCCCTACCTTCGGCATACACACTGTGATTCGGAAAGCTCCTGGCCTGGATATTGCTTAGAGGGGCCAGGGGAGCCTGAGGGTACTCAGTGTTCTTGCAGGCAATAGATATTCCAGGCTTGGCACCTAGGTGTCCTAACAAGCCTACTGGCGTAAAAATGCTGCCGAGCAGCGACTACGGCCTCATGGAAACTGCTACACGCCTCTGCTTCTGCATAGCATTTCAGGGCTTTACCTCGAGGCAAGTTCTCACGTTGCTTGCCCTGGGAGCGATACAGCATGTTAGGATGCTGTATTTCTCCTTGAATAGAGTGACTTCAGGAACGAGGTCCTCGATCAATTCTAAGCAGAGTGTTTTCTCAGGGCAGCTCAGACGAGGGCAATGTCGAAGACTTCCAGGGCATGTTGGACTGCCTAGAAATGTGGTTCTGATGCTGTTCGAGTGCTCTGGAAATGTAGCTCTCCTGAAGTAACGTAGAGTGTGTTGCCCGAGACTCGGCAGCCACAGAGGGCCTCCGAGGGACGTATGGGACTCAATGCTGCTCAGCAGGCCCACAGGGGTGTGGAGGGAGTCAGTGATCTTGGAACCAAAATGATGCTCACCCGAGGGGCCTAGGAGTCCTGAAAAGGGTACTTCCTTTAAAATAAAGCAGAACCTCCACTAAGAGCTCATGGAAAGAGCTGCATGCCTCCCTTTCTGCAGGGCTACTCAGGGCCTTACCTCGAGGCAAGGACTCACGTGGAGATTCCCTTTAGCTCTAGAGCATGGCAAGGTGAGCCCCACCCCGGCCAAAGAAGCTCCGTGTGTACCCAGAGAAAACTCATTTTCTTACCAGACCCATGCCTACAGTGGCCAGAGGCCTGTCAACAGCAGAGAATTTCAGGGAGCTTCATGGCAGCAAGAATGGATCTTTCCAAATGGAAAGCAAGGTTAGTACCATCACGCCCCTATTTCCATGGGCACAGGCAGCATATATCTCTGTGGCTTTTAACAAGTCAAAAGGGACACAGAGTACATACTGGTTGCTTCCCTGAATCAACTTCTCGAGGCAGGGTGTTCTGCATCTAGTGAACGGTTTCACCAACGAACGCCGTAGCCAGGCCTCTGGGACCGTGCCTCTTCAAAAGCCTGCAGTGCTACAGGAAAAACTGTGCTTTAGTTGCAAAAGAACGCAAGCCGTCTTTCTCCTGGAGGCAGGGTGACTTCAGGTAGGAGGTCCTGATTGGAAGGAGAAGCCTAGTGTTTTTCTCTGTGCAGCTCAGACTAGGGAATGAGTGCCATTTCCACGGCATGTTAGACCTTGCTTGAACGTTGCTCTTGAACCTGTGCGAGTGCTGTGAATCAAGATATCACAAGAAAGAGTGCAGTGTGTTGCCCATGACTCAGCAGACACAGACGACCTCCGAGGGACCAATGGGCCTCGTTATTGCTCAGCAGGCCTACAGGGGTGTGGAGGTACTCTGAGATCTTGGAACCACAGTGATGCTCACCAGAGGGCGCGAGGAGTCCTGAAAAGGGTACTTCCTTTAAAGTAAAGCACAACAGCGACTAAGAGCTCATGGAAAGAGCTGCATGCCTCCCTTTCTGCAAGGGTACTCAGGTCCTTACCTCGAGGCGAGGACTCACGTGGAGATTCCCTTTAGCTCTAGAGCATGGCAAGGTGCGCCCCACCCCGGCCAATGAAGCTCCGTGTGTGGCCAGAGAAAACTCATTTTCTTCCCAGACCCATGCCTACAGTGACCAGGGGCCTGTCAACAGCAGAGAATTTCTGGGAACTTCACGGCAGCAAGAATGGAGGTTTCCAAATGGAAAGCAAGGTTAGTCCCATCATGCCCCCATTTCCATGGGCACAGCCAGCATACATCTCTGTGGTTTTAAACAAGTCAAATGAGACACAGAGTACACACTGGTTGCTTCCCTCAGTCAACTTCTCGAGGCAGGGTGTTCTGCAACTAGTAAACGGCCTCACCCAGGAAAGCCCTAGCTAGGCCTCCTGGGCCGTGCCTCTTCAAATGCCTGCCGTGCTACAGGAAATACTGTGCTTTAGTTGCAATAGGAACGTAGCCGTCTCTCTCTAGGAGGCAAGGTGACTTCAGCTAGGAGGTCCTGGATGGATGGAGAAGGCTAGTGTTTTTCTCTGTGCAGCTCAAACTAGGGAAGGAGTGAGACTTCCACGGCAAGTTGGAACTTGCTAGAACCGTGCTCGTGAATCTGTGCGATTGCTGGCTAAATCAAGATGTACCAGTAAGAGTGCACTGTGTTGCCCTACCTTCGGCATACACACTGTGATTCGGAAAGCTCCTGGCCTGGATATTGCTTAGAGGGGCCAGGGGAGCCTGAGGGTACTCAGTGTTCTTGCAGGCAATAGATATTCCAGGCTTGGCACCTAGGTGTCCTAACAAGCCTACTGGCGTAAAAATGCTGCCGAGCAGCGACTACGGCCTCATGGAAACTGCTACACGCCTCTGCTTCTGCATAGCATTTCAGGGCTTTACCTCGAGGCAAGTTCTCACGTTGCTTGCCCTGGGAGCGATACAGCATGTTAGGATGCTGTATTTCTCCTTGAATAGAGTGACTTCAGGAACGAGGTCCTCGATCAATTCTAAGCAGAGTGTTTTCTCAGGGCAGCTCAGACGAGGGCAATGTCGAAGACTTCCAGGGCATGTTGGACTGCCTAGAAATGTGGTTCTGATGCTGTTCGAGTGCTCTGGAAATGTAGCTCTCCTGAAGTAACGTAGAGTGTGTTGCCCGAGACTCGGCAGACACAGAGGGCCTCCGAGGGACGTATGGGACTCAATGCTGCTCAGCAGGCCCACAGGGGTGTGGAGGGAGTCAGTGATCTTGGAACCAAAATGATGCTCACCCGAGGGGCCTAGGAGTCCTGAAAAGGGTACTTCCTTTAAAATAAAGCAGAACCTCCACTAAGAGCTCATGGAAAGAGCTGCATGCCTCCCTTTCTGCAGGGCTACTCAGGGCCTTACCTCGAGGCAAGGACTCACGTGGAGATTCCCTTTAGCTCTAGAGCATGGCAAGGTGAGCCCCACCCCGGCCAAAGAAGCTCCGTGTGTACCCAGAGAAAACTCATTTTCTTACCAGACCCATGCCTACAGTGGCCAGAGGCCTGTCAACAGCAGAGAATTTCAGGGAGCTTCATGGCAGCAAGAATGGATCTTTCCAAATGGAAAGCAAGGTTAGTACCATCACGCCCCTATTTCCATGGGCACAGGCAGCATATATCTCTGTGGTTTTTAACAAGTCAAAAGGGACACAGAGTACATACTGGTTGCTTCCCTGAATCAACTTCTCGAGGCAGGGTGTTCTGCATCTAGTGAACGGTTTCACCAACGAACGCCGTAGCCAGGCCTCTGGGACCGTGCCTCTTCAAAAGCCTGCAGTGCTACAGGAAAAACTGTGCTTTAGTTGCAAAAGAACGCAAGCCGTCTTTCTCCTGGAGGCAGGGTGACTTCAGGTAGGAGGTCCTGATTGGAAGGAGAAGCCTAGTGTTTTTCTCTGTGCAGCTCAGACTAGGGAATGAGTGCCATTTCCACGGCATGTTAGACCTTGCTTGAACGTTGCTCTTGAACCTGTGCGAGTGCTGTGAATCAAGATATCACAAGAAAGAGTGCAGTGTGTTGCCCATGACTCAGCAGACACAGACGACCTCCGAGGGACCAATGGGCCTCGTTATTGCTCAGCAGGCCTACAGGGGTGTGGAGGTACTCTGAGATCTTGGAACCACAGTGATGCTCACCAGAGGGCGCGAGGAGTCCTGAAAAGGGTACTTCCTTTAAAGTAAAGCACAACAGCGACTAAGAGCTCATGGAAAGAGCTGCATGCCTCCCTTTCTGCGAGGGTACTCAGGTCCTTACCTCGAGGCGAGGACTCACGTGGAGATTCCCTTTAGCTCTAGAGCATGGCAAGGTGCGCCCCACCCCGGCCAATGAAGCTCCGTGTGTGGCCAGAGAAAACTCATTTTCTTCCCAGACCCATGCCTACAGTGACCAGGGGCCTGTCAACAGCAGAGAATTTCTGGGAACTTCACGGCAGCAAGAATGGAGGTTTCCAAATGGAAAGCAAGGTTAGTCCCATCATGCCCCCATTTCCATGGGCACAGCCAGCATACATCTCTGTGGTTTTAAACAAGTCAAATGAGACACAGAGTACACACTGGTTGCTTCCCTCAGTCAACTTCTCGAGGCAGGGTGTTCTGCAACTAGTAAACGGCCTCACCCAGGAAAGCCCTAGCTAGGCCTCCTGGGCCGTGCCTCTTCAAATGCCTGCCGTGCTACAGGAAATACTGTGCTTTAGTTGCAATAGGAACGTAGCCGTCTCTCTCTAGGAGGCAAGGTGACTTCAGCTAGGAGGTCCTGGATGGATGGAGAAGGCTAGTGTTTTTCTCTGTGCAGCTCAAACTAGGGAAGGAGTGAGACTTCCACGGCAAGTTGGAACTTGCTAGAACCGTGCTCGTGAATCTGTGCGATTGCTGGCTAAATCAAGATGTACCAGTAAGAGTGCACTGTGTTGCCCTACCTTCGGCATACACACTGTGATTCGGAAAGCTCCTGGCCTGGATATTGCTTAGAGGGGCCAGGGGAGCCTGAGGGTACTCAGTGTTCTTGCAGGCAATAGATATTCCAGGCTTGGCACCTAGGTGTCCTAACAAGCCTACTGGCGTAAAAATGCTGCCGAGCAGCGACTACGGCCTCATGGAAACTGCTACACGCCTCTGCTTCTGCATAGCATTTCAGGGCTTTACCTCGAGGCAAGTTCTCACGTTGCTTGCCCTGGGAGCGATACAGCATGTTAGGATGCTGTATTTCTCCTTGAATAGAGTGACTTCAGGAACGAGGTCCTCGATCAATTCTAAGCAGAGTGTTTTCTCAGGGCAGCTCAGACGAGGGCAATGTCGAAGACTTCCAGGGCATGTTGGACTGCCTAGAAATGTGGTTCTGATGCTGTTCGAGTGCTCTGGAAATGTAGCTCTCCTGAAGTAACGTAGAGTGTGTTGCCCGAGACTCGGCAGACACAGAGCGCCTCCGAGGGACGTATGGGACTCAATGCTGCTCAGCAGGCCCACAGGGGTGTGGAGGGAGTCAGTGATCTTGGAACCAAAATGATGCTCACCCGAGGGGCCTAGGAGTCCTGAAAAGGGTACTTCCTTTAAAATAAAGCAGAACCTCCACTAAGAGCTCATGGAAAGAGCTGCATGCCTCCCTTTCTGCAGGGCTACTCAGGGCCTTACCTCGAGGCAAGGACTCACGTGGAGATTCCCTTTAGCTCTAGAGCATGGCAAGGTGAGCCCCACCCCGGCCAATGAAGCTCCGTGTGTACCCAGAGAAAACTCATTTTCTTACCAGACCCATGCCTACAGTGGCCAGAGGCCTGTCAACAGCAGAGAATTTCAGGGAGCTTCATGGCAGCAAGAATGGATCTTTCCAAATGGAAAGCAAGGTTAGTACCATCACGCCCCTATTTCCATGGGCACAGGCAGCATATATCTCTGTGGTTTTTAACAAGTCAAAAGGGACACAGAGTACATACTGGTTGCTTCCCTGAATCAACTTCTCGAGGCAGGGTGTTCTGCATCTAGTGAACGGTTTCACCAACGAACGCCGTAGCCAGGCCTCTGGGACCGTGCCTCTTCAAAAGCCTGCAGTGCTACAGGAAAAACTGTGCTTTAGTTGCAAAAGAACGCAAGCCGTCTTTCTCCTGGAGGCAGGGTGACTTCAGGTAGGAGGTCCTGATTGGAAGGAGAAGCCTAGTGTTTTTCTCTGTGCAGCTCAGACTAGGGAATGAGTGCCATTTCCACGGCATGTTAGACCTTGCTTGAACGTTGCTCTTGAACCTGTGCGAGTGCTGTGAATCAAGATATCACAAGAAAGAGTGCAGTGTGTTGCCCATGACTCAGCAGACACAGACGACCTCCGAGGGACCAATGGGCCTCGTTATTGCTCAGCAGGCCTACAGGGGTGTGGAGGTACTCTGAGATCTTGGAACCACAGTGATGCTCACCAGAGGGCGCGAGGAGTCCTGAAAAGGGTACTTCCTTTAAAGTAAAGCACAACAGCGACTAAGAGCTCATGGAAAGAGCTGCATGCCTCCTTTTCTGCGAGGGTACTCAGGTCCTTACCTCGAGGCAAGGACTCACGTGGAGATTCCCTTTAGCTCTAGAGCATGGCAAGGTGCGCCCCACCCCGGCCAATGAAGCTCCGTGTTTGGCCAGAGAAAACTCATTTTCTTCCCAGACCCATGCCTACAGTGACCAGGGGCCTGTCAACAGCAGAGAATATCTGGGAACTTCACGGCAGCAAGAATGGAGGTTTCCAATTGGAAAGCAAGTTTAGTCCCATCATGCCCCCATTTCCATGGGCACAGCCAGCATACATCTCTGTGGTTTTTAACAAGTCAAATGACACACAGAGTACACACTGGTTGCTTCCCTCAGTCAACTTCTCGAGGCAGGGTGTTCTGCAACTAGTAAACGGCCTCACCCAGGAAAACCCTAGCTAGGCCTCCTGGCCCGTGCCTCTTCAAATGCCTGCCGTGCTACAGGAAATACTGTGCTTTAGTTGCAATAGGAACGTAGCCGTCTTTCTCTAGGAGGCAAGGTGACTTCAGCTAGGAGGTCCTGGATGGATGGAGAAGGCTAGTGTTTTTCTCTGTGCAGCTCAAACTAGGGAAGGAGTGAGACTTCCACGGCAAGTTGGAACTTGCTAGAATCGTGCTCGTGAATCTGTGCGATTGCTGGCTAAATCAAGATGTACCAGTAAGAGTGCACTGTGTTGCCCTACCTTCGGCATACACACTGTGATTCGGAAAGCTCCTGGCCTGGATGTTGCTTAGAAGGGCCAGGGGAGCCTGAGGGTACTCAGTGTTCTTGCAGGCAATAGATATTCCAGGCTTGGCACCTACGTGTCCTAACAAGCCTACTGGCGTAAAAATGCTGCCGAGCAGCGACTACGGCCTCATGGAAACTGCTACACGCCTCTGCTTCTGCATAGCATTTCAGGGCTTTACCTCGAGGCAAGTTCTCACGTTGCTTGCCCTGGGAGCGATACAGCATGTTAGGATGCTGTATTTCTCCTTGAATAGAGTGACTTCAGGAACGAGGTCCTCGATAAATTCTAAGCAGAGTGTTTTCTCAGGGCAGCTCAGACGAGGGCAATGTCGAAGACTTCCAGGGCATGTTGGACTGCCTAGAAATGTGGTTCTGATGCTGTTCGAGTGCTCTGGAAATGTAGCTCTCCTGAAGTAACGTAGAGTGTGTTGCCCGAGACTCGGCAGACACAGAGCGCCTCCGAGGGACGTATGGGACTCAATGCTGCTCAGCAGGCCCACAGGGGTATGGAGGGAGTCAGTGATCTTGGAACCAAAATGATGCTCACCCGAGGGGCCTAGGAGTCCTGAAAAGGGTACTTCCTTTAAAATAAAGCAGAACCTCCACTAAGAGCTCATGGAAAGAGCTGCATGCCTCCCTTTCTGCAGGGCTACTCAGGGCCTTACCTCGAGGTAAGGACTCACGTGGAGATTCCCTTTAGCTCTAGAGCATGGCAAGGTGAGCCCCACCCCGGCCAAAGAAGCTCCGTGTGTACCCAGAGAAAACTCATTTTCTTACCAGACCCATGCCTACAGTGGCCAGAGGCCTGTCAACAGCAGAGAATTTCAGGGAGCTTCATGGCAGCAAGAATGGATCTTTCCAAATGGAAAGCAAGGTTAGTACCATCACGCCCCTATTTCCATGGGCACAGGCAGCATATATCTCTGTGGTTTTTAACAAGTCAAAAGGGACACAGAGTACATACTGGTTGCTTCCCTGAATCAACTTCTCGAGGCAGGGTGTTCTGCATCTAGTGAACGGTTTCACCAACGAACGCCGTAGCCAGGCCTCTGGGACCGTGCCTCTTCAAAAGCCTGCAGTGCTACAGGAAAAACTGTGCTTTAGTTGCAAAAGAACGCAAGCCGTCTTTCTCCTGGAGGCAGGGTGACTTCAGGTAGGAGGTCCTGATTGGAAGGAGAAGCCTAGTGTTTTTCTCTGTGCAGCTCAGACTAGGGAATGAGTGCCATTTCCACGGCATGTTAGACCTTGCTTGAACGTTGCTCTTGAACCTGTGCGAGTGCTGTGAATCAAGATATCACAAGAAAGAGTGCAGTGTGTTGCCCATGACTCAGCAGACACAGACGACCTCCGAGGGACCAATGGGCCTCGTTATTGCTCAGCAGGCCTACAGGGGTGTGGAGGTACTCTGAGATCTTGGAACCACAGTGATGCTCACCAGAGGGCGCGAGGAGTCCTGAAAAGGGTACTTCCTTTAAAGTAAAGCACAACAGCGACTAAGAGCTCATGGAAAGAGCTGCATGCCTCCCTTTCTGCAAGGGTACTCAGGTCCTTACCTCGAGGCGAGGACTCACGTGGAGATTCCCTTTAGCTCTAGAGCATGGCAAGGTGCGCCCCACCCCGGCCAATGAAGCTCCGTGTGTGGCCAGAGAAAACTCATTTTCTTCCCAGACCCATGCCTACAGTGACCAGGGGCCTGTCAACAGCAGAGAATTTCTGGGAACTTCACGGCAGCAAGAATGGAGGTTTCCAAATGGAAAGCAAGGTTAGTCCCATCATGCCCCCATTTCCATGGGCACAGCCAGCATACATCTCTGTGGTTTTTAACAAGTCAAATGAGACACAGAGTACACACTGGTTGCTTCCCTCAGTCAACTTCTCGAGGCAGGGTGTTCTGCAACTAGTAAACGGCCTCACCCAGGAAAGCCCTAGCTAGGCCTCCTGGCCCGTGCCTCTTCAAATGCCTGCCGTGCTACAGGAAATACTGTGCTTTAGTTGCAATAGGAACGTAGCCGTCTTTCTCTAGGAGGCAAGGTGACTTCAGCTAGGAGGTCCTGGATGGATGGAGAAGGCTAGTGTTTTTCTCTGTGCAGCTCAAACTAGGGAAGGAGTGAGACTTCCACGGCAAGTTGGAACTTGCTAGAACCGTGCTCGTGAATCTGTGCGATTGCTGGCTAAATCAAGATGTACCAGTAAGAGTGCACTGTGTTGCCCTACCTTCGGCATACACACTGTGATTCGGAAAGCTCCTGGCCTGGATGTTGCTTAGAGGGGCCAGGGGAGCCTGAGGGTACTCAGTGTTCTTGCAGGCAATAGATATTCCAGGCTTGGCACCTAGGTGTCCTAACAAGCCTACTGGCGTAAAAATGCTGCCTAGCAGCGACTACGGCCTCATGGAAACTGCTACACGCCTCTGCTTCTGCATAGCATTTCAGGGCTTTACCTCGAGGTAAGTTCTCACGTTGCTTGCCCTGGGAGCGATACAGCATGTTAGGATGCTGTATTTCTCCTTGAATAGAGTGACTTCAGGAACGAGGTCCTCGATCAATTCTAAGCAGAGTGTTTTCTCAGGGCAGCTCAGACGAGGGCAATGTCGAAGACTTCCAGGGCATGTTGGACTGCCTAGAAATGTGGTTCTGATGCTGTTCGAGTGCTCTGGAAATGTAGCTCTCCTGAAGTAACGTAGAGTGTGTTGCCCGAGACTCGGCAGACACAGAGGGCCTCCGAGGGACGTATGGGACTCAATGCTGCTCAGCAGGCCCACAGGGGTGTGGAGGGAGTCAGTGATCTTGGAACCAAAATGATGCTCACCCGAGGGGCCTAGGAGTCCTGAAAAGGGTACTTCCTTTAAAATAAAGCAGAACCTCCACTAAGAGCTCATGGAAAGAGCTGCATGCCTCCCTTTCTGCAGGGCTACTCAGGGCCTTACCTCGAGGCAAGGACTCACGTGGAGATTCCCTTTAGCTCTAGAGCATGGCAAGGTGAGCCCCACCCCGGCCAATGAAGCTCCGTGTGTACCCAGAGAAAACTCATTTTCTTACCAGACCCATGCCTACAGTGGCCAGAGGCCTGTCAACAGCAGAGAATTTCAGGGAGCTTCATGGCAGCAAGAATGGATCTTTCCAAATGGAAAGCAAGGTTAGTACCATCACGCCCCTATTTCCATGGGCACAGGCAGCATATATCTCTGTGGCTTTTAACAAGTCAAAAGGGACACAGAGTACATACTGGTTGCTTCCCTGAATCAACTTCTCGAGGCAGGGTGTTCTGCATCTAGTGAACGGTTTCACCAACGAACGCCGTAGCCAGGCCTCTGGGACCGTGCCTCTTCAAAAGCCTGCAGTGCTACAGGAAAAACTGTGCTTTAGTTGCAAAAGAACGCAAGCCGTCTTTCTCCTGGAGGCAGGGTGACTTCAGGTAGGAGGTCCTGATTGGAAGGAGAAGCCTAGTGTTTTTCTCTGTGCAGCTCAGACTAGGGAATGAGTGCCATTTCCACGGCATGTTAGACCTTGCTTGAACGTTGCTCTTGAACCTGTGCGAGTGCTGTGAATCAAGATATCACAAGAAAGAGTGCAGTGTGTTGCCCATGACTCAGCAGACACAGACGACCTCCGAGGGACCAATGGGCCTCGTTATTGCTCAGCAGGCCTACAGGGGTGTGGAGGTACTCTGAGATCTTGGAACCACAGTGATGCTCACCAGAGGGCGCGAGGAGTCCTGAAAAGGGTACTTCCTTTAAAGTAAAGCACAACAGCGACTAAGAGCTCATGGAAAGAGCTGCATGCCTCCCTTTCTGCAAGGGTACTCAGGTCCTTACCTCGAGGCGAGGACTCACGTGGAGATTCCCTTTAGCTCTAGAGCATGGCAAGGTGCGCCCCACCCCGGCCAATGAAGCTCCGTGTGTGGCCAGAGAAAACTCATTTTCTTCCCAGACCCATGCCTACAGTGACCAGGGGCCTGTCAACAGCAGAGAATTTCTGGGAACTTCACGGCAGCAAGAATGGAGGTTTCCAAATGGAAAGCAAGGTTAGTCCCATCATGCCCCCATTTCCATGGGCACAGCCAGCATACATCTCTGTGGTTTTAAACAAGTCAAATGAGACACAGAGTACACACTGGTTGCTTCCCTCAGTCAACTTCTCGAGGCAGGGTGTTCTGCAACTAGTAAACGGCCTCACCCAGGAAAGCCCTAGCTAGGCCTCCTGGGCCGTGCCTCTTCAAATGCCTGCCGTGCTACAGGAAATACTGTGCTTTAGTTGCAATAGGAACGTAGCCGTCTCTCTCTAGGAGGCAAGGTGACTTCAGCTAGGAGGTCCTGGATGGATGGAGAAGGCTAGTGTTTTTCTCTGTGCAGCTCAAACTAGGGAAGGAGTGAGACTTCCACGGCAAGTTGGAACTTGCTAGAACCGTGCTCGTGAATCTGTGCGATTGCTGGCTAAATCAAGATGTACCAGTAAGAGTGCACTGTGTTGCCCTACCTTCGGCATACACACTGTGATTCGGAAAGCTCCTGGCCTGGATATTGCTTAGAGGGGCCAGGGGAGCCTGAGGGTACTCAGTGTTCTTGCAGGCAATAGATATTCCAGGCTTGGCACCTAGGTGTCCTAACAAGCCTACTGGCGTAAAAATGCTGCCGAGCAGCGACTACGGCCTCTTGGAAACTGCTACACGCCTCTGCTTCTGCATAGCATTTCAGGGCTTTACCTCGAGGCAAGTTCTCACGTTGCTTGCCCTGGGAGCGATACAGCATGTTAGGATGCTGTATTTCTCCTTGAATAGAGTGACTTCAGGAACGAGGTCCTCGATCAATTCTAAGCAGAGTGTTTTCTCAGGGCAGCTCAGACGAGGGCAATGTCGAAGACTTCCAGGGCATGTTGGACTGCCTAGAAATGTGGTTCTGATGCTGTTCGAGTGCTCTGGAAATGTAGCTCTCCTGAAGTAACGTAGAGTGTGTTGCCCGAGACTCGGCAGCCACAGAGGGCCTCCGAGGGACGTATGGGACTCAATGCTGCTCAGCAGGCCCACAGGGGTGTGGAGGGAGTCAGTGATCTTGGAACCAAAATGATGCTCACCCGAGGGGCCTAGGAGTCCTGAAAAGGGTACTTCCTTTAAAATAAAGCAGAACCTCCACTAAGAGCTCATGGAAAGAGCTGCATGCCTCCCTTTCTGCAGGGCTACTCAGGGCCTTACCTCGAGGCAAGGACTCACGTGGAGATTCCCTTTAGCTCTAGAGCATGGCAAGGTGAGCCCCACCCCGGCCAAAGAAGCTCCGTGTGTACCCAGAGAAAACTCATTTTCTTACCAGACCCATGCCTACAGTGGCCAGAGGCCTGTCAACAGCAGAGAATTTCAGGGAGCTTCATGGCAGCAAGAATGGATCTTTCCAAATGGAAAGCAAGGTTAGTACCATCACGCCCCTATTTCCATGGGCACAGGCAGCATATATCTCTGTGGCTTTTAACAAGTCAAAAGGGACACAGAGTACATACTGGTTGCTTCCCTGAATCAACTTCTCGAGGCAGGGTGTTCTGCATCTAGTGAACGGTTTCACCAACGAACGCCGTAGCCAGGCCTCTGGGACCGTGCCTCTTCAAAAGCCTGCAGTGCTACAGGAAAAACTGTGCTTTAGTTGCAAAAGAACGCAAGCCGTCTTTCTCCTGGAGGCAGGGTGACTTCAGGTAGGAGGTCCTGATTGGAAGGAGAAGCCTAGTGTTTTTCTCTGTGCAGCTCAGACTAGGGAATGAGTGCCATTTCCACGGCATGTTAGACCTTGCTTGAACGTTGCTCTTGAACCTGTGCGAGTGCTGTGAATCAAGATATCACAAGAAAGAGTGCAGTGTGTTGCCCATGACTCAGCAGACACAGACGACCTCCGAGGGACCAATGGGCCTCGTTATTGCTCAGCAGGCCTACAGGGGTGTGGAGGTACTCTGAGATCTTGGAACCACAGTGATGCTCACCAGAGGGCGCGAGGAGTCCTGAAAAGGGTACTTCCTTTAAAGTAAAGCACAACAGCGACTAAGAGCTCATGGAAAGAGCTGCATGCCTCCCTTTCTGCAAGGGTACTCAGGTCCTTACCTCGAGGCGAGGACTCACGTGGAGATTCCCTTTAGCTCTAGAGCATGGCAAGGTGCGCCCCACCCCGGCCAATGAAGCTCCGTGTGTGGCCAGAGAAAACTCATTTTCTTCCCAGACCCATGCCTACAGTGACCAGGGGCCTGTCAACAGCAGAGAATTTCTGGGAACTTCACGGCAGCAAGAATGGAGGTTTCCAAATGGAAAGCAAGGTTAGTCCCATCATGCCCCCATTTCCATGGGCACAGCCAGCATACATCTCTGTGGTTTTAAACAAGTCAAATGAGACACAGAGTACACACTGGTTGCTTCCCTCAGTCAACTTCTCGAGGCAGGGTGTTCTGCAACTAGTAAACGGCCTCACCCAGGAAAGCCCTAGCTAGGCCTCCTGGGCCGTGCCTCTTCAAATGCCTGCCGTGCTACAGGAAATACTGTGCTTTAGTTGCAATAGGAACGTAGCCGTCTCTCTCTAGGAGGCAAGGTGACTTCAGCTAGGAGGTCCTGGATGGATGGAGAAGGCTAGTGTTTTTCTCTGTGCAGCTCAAACTAGGGAAGGAGTGAGACTTCCACGGCAAGTTGGAACTTGCTAGAACCGTGCTCGTGAATCTGTGCGATTGCTGGCTAAATCAAGATGTACCAGTAAGAGTGCACTGTGTTGCCCTACCTTCGGCATACACACTGTGATTCGGAAAGCTCCTGGCCTGGATATTGCTTAGAGGGGCCAGGGGAGCCTGAGGGTACTCAGTGTTCTTGCAGGCAATAGATATTCCAGGCTTGGCACCTAGGTGTCCTAACAAGCCTACTGGCGTAAAAATGCTGCCGAGCAGCGACTACGGCCTCTTGGAAACTGCTACACGCCTCTGCTTCTGCATAGCATTTCAGGGCTTTACCTCGAGGCAAGTTCTCACGTTGCTTGCCCTGGGAGCGATACAGCATGTTAGGATGCTGTATTTCTCCTTGAATAGAGTGACTTCAGGAACGAGGTCCTCGATCAATTCTAAGCAGAGTGTTTTCTCAGGGCAGCTCAGACGAGGGCAATGTCGAAGACTTCCAGGGCATGTTGGACTGCCTAGAAATGTGGTTCTGATGCTGTTCGAGTGCTCTGGAAATGTAGCTCTCCTGAAGTAACGTAGAGTGTGTTGCCCGAGACTCGGCAGCCACAGAGGGCCTCCGAGGGACGTATGGGACTCAATGCTGCTCAGCAGGCCCACAGGGGTGTGGAGGGAGTCAGTGATCTTGGAACCAAAATGATGCTCACCCGAGGGGCCTAGGAGTCCTGAAAAGGGTACTTCCTTTAAAATAAAGCAGAACCTCCACTAAGAGCTCATGGAAAGAGCTGCATGCCTCCCTTTCTGCAGGGCTACTCAGGGCCTTACCTCGAGGCAAGGACTCACGTGGAGATTCCCTTTAGCTCTAGAGCATGGCAAGGTGAGCCCCACCCCGGCCAAAGAAGCTCCGTGTGTACCCAGAGAAAACTCATTTTCTTACCAGACCCATGCCTACAGTGGCCAGAGGCCTGTCAACAGCAGAGAATTTCAGGGAGCTTCATGGCAGCAAGAATGGATCTTTCCAAATGGAAAGCAAGGTTAGTACCATCACGCCCCTATTTCCATGGGCACAGGCAGCATATATCTCTGTGGTTTTTAACAAGTCAAAAGGGACACAGAGTACATACTGGTTGCTTCCCTGAATCAACTTCTCGAGGCAGGGTGTTCTGCATCTAGTGAACGGTTTCACCAACGAACGCCGTAGCCAGGCCTCTGGGACCGTGCCTCTTCAAAAGCCTGCAGTGCTACAGGAAAAACTGTGCTTTAGTTGCAAAAGAACGCAAGCCGTCTTTCTCCTGGAGGCAGGGTGACTTCAGGTAGGAGGTCCTGATTGGAAGGAGAAGCCTAGTGTTTTTCTCTGTGCAGCTCAGACTAGGGAATGAGTGCCATTTCCACGGCATGTTAGACCTTGCTTGAACGTTGCTCTTGAACCTGTGCGAGTGCTGTGAATCAAGATATCACAAGAAAGAGTGCAGTGTGTTGCCCATGACTCAGCAGACACAGACGACCTCCGAGGGACCAATGGGCCTCGTTATTGCTCAGCAGGCCTACAGGGGTGTGGAGGTACTCTGAGATCTTGGAACCACAGTGATGCTCACCAGAGGGCGCGAGGAGTCCTGAAAAGGGTACTTCCTTTAAAGTAAAGCACAACAGCGACTAAGAGCTCATGGAAAGAGCTGCATGCCTCCCTTTCTGCAAGGGTACTCAGGTCCTTACCTCGAGGCGAGGACTCACGTGGAGATTCCCTTTAGCTCTAGAGCATGGCAAGGTGCGCCCCACCCCGGCCAATGAAGCTCCGTGTGTGGCCAGAGAAAACTCATTTTCTTCCCAGACCCATGCCTACAGTGACCAGGGGCCTGTCAACAGCAGAGAATTTCTGGGAACTTCACGGCAGCAAGAATGGAGGTTTCCAAATGGAAAGCAAGGTTAGTCCCATCATGCCCCCATTTCCATGGGCACAGCCAGCATACATCTCTGTGGTTTTAAACAAGTCAAATGAGACACAGAGTACACACTGGTTGCTTCCCTCAGTCAACTTCTCGAGGCAGGGTGTTCTGCAACTAGTAAACGGCCTCACCCAGGAAAGCCCTAGCTAGGCCTCCTGGGCCGTGCCTCTTCAAATGCCTGCCGTGCTACAGGAAATACTGTGCTTTAGTTGCAATAGGAACGTAGCCGTCTCTCTCTAGGAGGCAAGGTGACTTCAGCTAGGAGGTCCTGGATGGATGGAGAAGGCTAGTGTTTTTCTCTGTGCAGCTCAAACTAGGGAAGGAGTGAGACTTCCACGGCAAGTTGGAACTTGCTAGAACCGTGCTCGTGAATCTGTGCGATTGCTGGCTAAATCAAGATGTACCAGTAAGAGTGCACTGTGTTGCCCTACCTTCGGCATACACACTGTGATTCGGAAAGCTCCTGGCCTGGATATTGCTTAGAGGGGCCAGGGGAGCCTGAGGGTACTCAGTGTTCTTGCAGGCAATAGATATTCCAGGCTTGGCACCTAGGTGTCCTAACAAGCCTACTGGCGTAAAAATGCTGCCGAGCAGCGACTACGGCCTCATGGAAACTGCTACACGCCTCTGCTTCTGCATAGCATTTCAGGGCTTTACCTCGAGGCAAGTTCTCACGTTGCTTGCCCTGGGAGCGATACAGCATGTTAGGATGCTGTATTTCTCCTTGAATAGAGTGACTTCAGGAACGAGGTCCTCGATCAATTCTAAGCAGAGTGTTTTCTCAGGGCAGCTCAGACGAGGGCAATGTCGAAGACTTCCAGGGCATGTTGGACTGCCTAGAAATGTGGTTCTGATGCTGTTCGAGTGCTCTGGAAATGTAGCTCTCCTGAAGTAACGTAGAGTGTGTTGCCCGAGACTCGGCAGCCACAGAGGGCCTCCGAGGGACGTATGGGACTCAATGCTGCTCAGCAGGCCCACAGGGGTGTGGAGGGAGTCAGTGATCTTGGAACCAAAATGATGCTCACCCGAGGGGCCTAGGAGTCCTGAAAAGGGTACTTCCTTTAAAATAAAGCAGAACCTCCACTAAGAGCTCATGGAAAGAGCTGCATGCCTCCCTTTCTGCAGGGCTACTCAGGGCCTTACCTCGAGGCAAGGACTCACGTGGAGATTCCCTTTAGCTCTAGAGCATGGCAAGGTGAGCCCCACCCCGGCCAAAGAAGCTCCGTGTGTACCCAGAGAAAACTCATTTTCTTACCAGACCCATGCCTACAGTGGCCAGAGGCCTGTCAACAGCAGAGAATTTCAGGGAGCTTCATGGCAGCAAGAATGGATCTTTCCAAATGGAAAGCAAGGTTAGTACCATCACGCCCCTATTTCCATGGGCACAGGCAGCATATATCTCTGTGGTTTTTAACAAGTCAAAAGGGACACAGAGTACATACTGGTTGCTTCCCTGAATCAACTTCTCGAGGCAGGGTGTTCTGCATCTAGTGAACGGTTTCACCAACGAACGCCGTAGCCAGGCCTCTGGGACCGTGCCTCTTCAAAAGCCTGCAGTGCTACAGGAAAAACTGTGCTTTAGTTGCAAAAGAACGCAAGCCGTCTTTCTCCTGGAGGCAGGGTGACTTCAGGTAGGAGGTCCTGATTGGAAGGAGAAGCCTAGTGTTTTTCTCTGTGCAGCTCAGACTAGGGAATGAGTGCCATTTCCACGGCATGTTAGACCTTGCTTGAACGTTGCTCTTGAACCTGTGCGAGTGCTGTGAATCAAGATATCACAAGAAAGAGTGCAGTGTGTTGCCCATGACTCAGCAGACACAGACGACCTCCGAGGGACCAATGGGCCTCGTTATTGCTCAGCAGGCCTACAGGGGTGTGGAGGTACTCTGAGATCTTGGAACCACAGTGATGCTCACCAGAGGGCGCGAGGAGTCCTGAAAAGGGTACTTCCTTTAAAGTAAAGCACAACAGCGACTAAGAGCTCATGGAAAGAGCTGCATGCCTCCCTTTCTGCAAGGGTACTCAGGTCCTTACCTCGAGGCGAGGACTCACGTGGAGATTCCCTTTAGCTCTAGAGCATGGCAAGGTGCGCCCCACCCCGGCCAATGAAGCTCCGTGTGTGGCCAGAGAAAACTCATTTTCTTCCCAGACCCATGCCTACAGTGACCAGGGGCCTGTCAACAGCAGAGAATTTCTGGGAACTTCACGGCAGCAAGAATGGAGGTTTCCAAATGGAAAGCAAGGTTAGTCCCATCATGCCCCCATTTCCATGGGCACAGCCAGCATACATCTCTGTGGTTTTAAACAAGTCAAATGAGACACAGAGTACACACTGGTTGCTTCCCTCAGTCAACTTCTCGAGGCAGGGTGTTCTGCAACTAGTAAACGGCCTCACCCAGGAAAGCCCTAGCTAGGCCTCCTGGGCCGTGCCTCTTCAAATGCCTGCCGTGCTACAGGAAATACTGTGCTTTAGTTGCAATAGGAACGTAGCCGTCTCTCTCTAGGAGGCAAGGTGACTTCAGCTAGGAGGTCCTGGATGGATGGAGAAGGCTAGTGTTTTTCTCTGTGCAGCTCAAACTAGGGAAGGAGTGAGACTTCCACGGCAAGTTGGAACTTGCTAGAACCGTGCTCGTGAATCTGTGCGATTGCTGGCTAAATCAAGATGTACCAGTAAGAGTGCACTGTGTTGCCCTACCTTCGGCATACACACTGTGATTCGGAAAGCTCCTGGCCTGGATATTGCTTAGAGGGGCCAGGGGAGCCTGAGGGTACTCAGTGTTCTTGCAGGCAATAGATATTCCAGGCTTGGCACCTAGGTGTCCTAACAAGCCTACTGGCGTAAAAATGCTGCCGAGCAGCGACTACGGCCTCATGGAAACTGCTACACGCCTCTGCTTCTGCATAGCATTTCAGGGCTTTACCTCGAGGCAAGTTCTCACGTTGCTTGCCCTGGGAGCGATACAGCATGTTAGGATGCTGTATTTCTCCTTGAATAGAGTGACTTCAGGAACGAGGTCCTCGATCAATTCTAAGCAGAGTGTTTTCTCAGGGCAGCTCAGACGAGGGCAATGTCGAAGACTTCCAGGGCATGTTGGACTGCCTAGAAATGTGGTTCTGATGCTGTTCGAGTGCTCTGGAAATGTAGCTCTCCTGAAGTAACGTAGAGTGTGTTGCCCGAGACTCGGCAGCCACAGAGGGCCTCCGAGGGACGTATGGGACTCAATGCTGCTCAGCAGGCCCACAGGGGTGTGGAGGGAGTCAGTGATCTTGGAACCAAAATGATGCTCACCCGAGGGGCCTAGGAGTCCTGAAAAGGGTACTTCCTTTAAAATAAAGCAGAACCTCCACTAAGAGCTCATGGAAAGAGCTGCATGCCTCCCTTTCTGCAGGGCTACTCAGGGCCTTACCTCGAGGCAAGGACTCACGTGGAGATTCCCTTTAGCTCTAGAGCATGGCAAGGTGAGCCCCACCCCGGCCAAAGAAGCTCCGTGTGTACCCAGAGAAAACTCATTTTCTTACCAGACCCATGCCTACAGTGGCCAGAGGCCTGTCAACAGCAGAGAATTTCAGGGAGCTTCATGGCAGCAAGAATGGATCTTTCCAAATGGAAAGCAAGGTTAGTACCATCACGCCCCTATTTCCATGGGCACAGGCAGCATATATCTCTGTGGCTTTTAACAAGTCAAAAGGGACACAGAGTACATACTGGTTGCTTCCCTGAATCAACTTCTCGAGGCAGGGTGTTCTGCATCTAGTGAACGGTTTCACCAACGAACGCCGTAGCCAGGCCTCTGGGACCGTGCCTCTTCAAAAGCCTGCAGTGCTACAGGAAAAACTGTGCTTTAGTTGCAAAAGAACGCAAGCCGTCTTTCTCCTGGAGGCAGGGTGACTTCAGGTAGGAGGTCCTGATTGGAAGGAGAAGCCTAGTGTTTTTCTCTGTGCAGCTCAGACTAGGGAATGAGTGCCATTTCCACGGCATGTTAGACCTTGCTTGAACGTTGCTCTTGAACCTGTGCGAGTGCTGTGAATCAAGATATCACAAGAAAGAGTGCAGTGTGTTGCCCATGACTCAGCAGACACAGACGACCTCCGAGGGACCAATGGGCCTCGTTATTGCTCAGCAGGCCTACAGGGGTGTGGAGGTACTCTGAGATCTTGGAACCACAGTGATGCTCACCAGAGGGCGCGAGGAGTCCTGAAAAGGGTACTTCCTTTAAAGTAAAGCACAACAGCGACTAAGAGCTCATGGAAAGAGCTGCATGCCTCCCTTTCTGCAAGGGTACTCAGGTCCTTACCTCGAGGCGAGGACTCACGTGGAGATTCCCTTTAGCTCTAGAGCATGGCAAGGTGCGCCCCACCCCGGCCAATGAAGCTCCGTGTGTGGCCAGAGAAAACTCATTTTCTTCCCAGACCCATGCCTACAGTGACCAGGGGCCTGTCAACAGCAGAGAATTTCTGGGAACTTCACGGCAGCAAGAATGGAGGTTTCCAAATGGAAAGCAAGGTTAGTCCCATCATGCCCCCATTTCCATGGGCACAGCCAGCATACATCTCTGTGGTTTTAAACAAGTCAAATGAGACACAGAGTACACACTGGTTGCTTCCCTCAGTCAACTTCTCGAGGCAGGGTGTTCTGCAACTAGTAAACGGCCTCACCCAGGAAAGCCCTAGCTAGGCCTCCTGGGCCGTGCCTCTTCAAATGCCTGCCGTGCTACAGGAAATACTGTGCTTTAGTTGCAATAGGAACGTAGCCGTCTCTCTCTAGGAGGCAAGGTGACTTCAGCTAGGAGGTCCTGGATGGATGGAGAAGGCTAGTGTTTTTCTCTGTGCAGCTCAAACTAGGGAAGGAGTGAGACTTCCACGGCAAGTTGGAACTTGCTAGAACCGTGCTCGTGAATCTGTGCGATTGCTGGCTAAATCAAGATGTACCAGTAAGAGTGCACTGTGTTGCCCTACCTTCGGCATACACACTGTGATTCGGAAAGCTCCTGGCCTGGATATTGCTTAGAAGGGCCAGGGGAGCCTGAGGGTACTCAGTGTTCTTGCAGGCAATAGATATTCCAGGCTTGGCACCTAGGTGTCCTAACAAGCCTACTGGCGTAAAAATGCTGCCGAGCAGCGACTACGGCCTCATGGAAACTGCTACACGCCTCTGCTTCTGCATAGCATTTCAGGGCTTTACCTCGAGGCAAGTTCTCACGTTGCTTGCCCTGGGAGCGATACAGCATGTTAGGATGCTGTATTTCTCCTTGAATAGAGTGACTTCAGGAACGAGGTCCTCGATCAATTCTAAGCAGAGTGTTTTCTCAGGGCAGCTCAGACGAGGGCAATGTCGAAGACTTCCAGGGCATGTTGGACTGCCTAGAAATGTGGTTCTGATGCTGTTCGAGTGCTCTGGAAATGTAGCTCTCCTGAAGTAACGTAGAGTGTGTTGCCCGAGACTCGGCAGCCACAGAGGGCCTCCGAGGGACGTATGGGACTCAATGCTGCTCAGCAGGCCCACAGGGGTGTGGAGGGAGTCAGTGATCTTGGAACCAAAATGATGCTCACCCGAGGGGCCTAGGAGTCCTGAAAAGGGTACTTCCTTTAAAATAAAGCAGAACCTCCACTAAGAGCTCATGGAAAGAGCTGCATGCCTCCCTTTCTGCAGGGCTACTCAGGGCCTTACCTCGAGGCAAGGACTCACGTGGAGATTCCCTTTAGCTCTAGAGCATGGCAAGGTGAGCCCCACCCCGGCCAAAGAAGCTCCGTGTGTACCCAGAGAAAACTCATTTTCTTACCAGACCCATGCCTACAGTGGCCAGAGGCCTGTCAACAGCAGAGAATTTCAGGGAGCTTCATGGCAGCAAGAATGGATCTTTCCAAATGGAAAGCAAGGTTAGTACCATCACGCCCCTATTTCCATGGGCACAGGCAGCATATATCTCTGTGGTTTTTAACAAGTCAAAAGGGACACAGAGTACATACTGGTTGCTTCCCTGAATCAACTTCTCGAGGCAGGGTGTTCTGCATCTAGTGAACGGTTTCACCAACGAACGCCGTAGCCAGGCCTCTGGGACCGTGCCTCTTCAAAAGCCTGCAGTGCTACAGGAAAAACTGTGCTTTAGTTGCAAAAGAACGCAAGCCGTCTTTCTCCTGGAGGCAGGGTGACTTCAGGTAGGAGGTCCTGATTGGAAGGAGAAGCCTAGTGTTTTTCTCTGTGCAGCTCAGACTAGGGAATGAGTGCCATTTCCACGGCATGTTAGACCTTGCTTGAACGTTGCTCTTGAACCTGTGCGAGTGCTGTGAATCAAGATATCACAAGAAAGAGTGCAGTGTGTTGCCCATGACTCAGCAGACACAGACGACCTCCGAGGGACCAATGGGCCTCGTTATTGCTCAGCAGGCCTACAGGGGTGTGGAGGTACTCTGAGATCTTGGAACCACAGTGATGCTCACCAGAGGGCGCGAGGAGTCCTGAAAAGGGTACTTCCTTTAAAGTAAAGCACAACAGCGACTAAGAGCTCATGGAAAGAGCTGCATGCCTCCCTTTCTGCAAGGGTACTCAGGTCCTTACCTCGAGGCGAGGACTCACGTGGAGATTCCCTTTAGCTCTAGAGCATGGCAAGGTGCGCCCCACCCCGGCCAATGAAGCTCCGTGTGTGGCCAGAGAAAACTCATTTTCTTCCCAGACCCATGCCTACAGTGACCAGGGGCCTGTCAACAGCAGAGAATTTCTGGGAACTTCACGGCAGCAAGAATGGAGGTTTCCAAATGGAAAGCAAGGTTAGTCCCATCATGCCCCCATTTCCATGGGCACAGCCAGCATACATCTCTGTGGTTTTAAACAAGTCAAATGAGACACAGAGTACACACTGGTTGCTTCCCTCAGTCAACTTCTCGAGGCAGGGTGTTCTGCAACTAGTAAACGGCCTCACCCAGGAAAGCCCTAGCTAGGCCTCCTGGGCCGTGCCTCTTCAAATGCCTGCCGTGCTACAGGAAATACTGTGCTTTAGTTGCAATAGGAACGTAGCCGTCTCTCTCTAGGAGGCAAGGTGACTTCAGCTAGGAGGTCCTGGATGGATGGAGAAGGCTAGTGTTTTTCTCTGTGCAGCTCAAACTAGGGAAGGAGTGAGACTTCCACGGCAAGTTGGAACTTGCTAGAACCGTGCTCGTGAATCTGTGCGATTGCTGGCTAAATCAAGATGTACCAGTAAGAGTGCACTGTGTTGCCCTACCTTCGGCATACACACTGTGATTCGGAAAGCTCCTGGCCTGGATATTGCTTAGAGGGGCCAGGGGAGCCTGAGGGTACTCAGTGTTCTTGCAGGCAATAGATATTCCAGGCTTGGCACCTAGGTGTCCTAACAAGCCTACTGGCGTAAAAATGCTGCCGAGCAGCGACTACGGCCTCATGGAAACTGCTACACGCCTCTGCTTCTGCATAGCATTTCAGGGCTTTACCTCGAGGCAAGTTCTCACGTTGCTTGCCCTGGGAGCGATACAGCATGTTAGGATGCTGTATTTCTCCTTGAATAGAGTGACTTCAGGAACGAGGTCCTCGATCAATTCTAAGCAGAGTGTTTTCTCAGGGCAGCTCAGACGAGGGCAATGTCGAAGACTTCCAGGGCATGTTGGACTGCCTAGAAATGTGGTTCTGATGCTGTTCGAGTGCTCTGGAAATGTAGCTCTCCTGAAGTAACGTAGAGTGTGTTGCCCGAGACTCGGCAGCCACAGAGGGCCTCCGAGGGACGTATGGGACTCAATGCTGCTCAGCAGGCCCACAGGGGTGTGGAGGGAGTCAGTGATCTTGGAACCAAAATGATGCTCACCCGAGGGGCCTAGGAGTCCTGAAAAGGGTACTTCCTTTAAAATAAAGCAGAACCTCCACTAAGAGCTCATGGAAAGAGCTGCATGCCTCCCTTTCTGCAGGGCTACTCAGGGCCTTACCTCGAGGCAAGGACTCACGTGGAAATTCCCTTTAGCTCTAGAGCATGGCAAGGTGAGCCCCACCCCGGCCAAAGAAGCTCCGTGTGTACCCAGAGAAAACTCATTTTCTTACCAGACCCATGCTTACAGTGGCCAGAGGCCTGTCAACAGCAGAGAATTTCAGGGAGCTTCATGGCAGCAAGAATGGATCTTTCCAAATGGAAAGCAAGGTTAGTACCATCACGCCCCTATTTCCATGGGCACAGGCAGCATATATCTCTGTGGTTTTTAACAAGTCAAAAGGGACACAGAGTACATACTGGTTGCTTCCCTGAATCAACTTCTCGAGGCAGGGTGTTCTGCATCTAGTGAACGGTTTCACCAACGAACGCCGTAGCCAGGCCTCTGGGACCGTGCCTCTTCAAAAGCCTGCAGTGCTACAGGAAAAACTGTGCTTTAGTTGCAAAAGAACGCAAGCCGTCTTTCTCCTGGAGGCAGGGTGACTTCAGGTAGGAGGTCCTGATTGGAAGGAGAAGCCTAGTGTTTTTCTCTGTGCAGCTCAGACTAGGGAATGAGTGCCATTTCCACGGCATGTTAGACCTTGCTTGAACGTTGCTCTTGAACCTGTGCGAGTGCTGTGAATCAAGATATCACAAGAAAGAGTGCAGTGTGTTGCCCATGACTCAGCAGACACAGACGACCTCCGAGGGACCAATGGGCCTCGTTATTGCTCAGCAGACCTACAGGGGTGTGGAGGTACTCTGAGATCTTGGAACAACAGTGATGCTCACCAGAGGGCGCGAGGAGTCCTGAAAAGGGTACTTCCTTTAAAGTAAAGCACAACAGCGACTAAGAGCTCATGGAAAGAGCTGCATGCCTCCCTTTCTGCAAGGGTACTCAGGTCCTTACCTCGAGGCGAGGACTCACGTGGAGATTCCCTTTAGCTCTAGAGCATGGCAAGGTGCGCCCCACCCCGGCCAATGAAGCTCCGTGTGTGGCCAGAGAAAACTCATTTTCTTCCCAGACCCATGCCTACAGTGACCAGGGGCCTGTCAACAGCAGAGAATTTCTGGGAACTTCACGGCAGCAAGAATGGAGGTTTCCAAATGGAAAGCAAGGTTAGTCCCATCATGCCCCCATTTCCATGGGCACAGCCAGCATACATCTCTGTGGTTTTTAACAAGTCAAATGAGACACAGAGTACACACTGGTTGCTTCCCTCAGTCAACTTCTCGAGGCAGGGTGTTCTGCAACTAGTAAACGGCCTCACCCAGGAAAGCCCTAGCTAGGCCTCCTGGCCCGTGCCTCTTCAAATGCCTGCCGTGCTACAGGAAATACTGTGCTTTAGTTGCAATAGGAACGTAGCCGTCTTTCTCTAGGAGGCAAGGTGACTTCAGCTAGGAGGTCCTGGATGGATGGAGAAGGCTAGTGTTTTTCTCTGTGCAGCTCAAACTAGGGAAGGAGTGAGACTTCCACGGCAAGTTGGAACTTGCTAGAACCGTGCTCGTGAATCTGTGCGATTGCTGGCTAAATCAAGATGTACCAGTAAGAGTGCACTGTGTTGCCCTACCTTCGGCATACACACTTTGATTCGGAAAGCTCCTGGCCTGGATGTTGCTTAGAAGGGCCAGGGGAGCCTGAGGGTACTCAGTGTTCTTGCAGGCAATAGATATTCCAGGCTTGGCACCTAGGTGTCCTAACAAGCCTACTGGCGTAAAAATGCTGCCGAGCAGCGACTACGGCCTCATGGAAACTGCTACACGCCTCTGCTTCTGCATAGCATTTCAGGGCTTTACCTCGAGGCAAGTTCTCACGTTGCTTGCCCTGGGATCGATACAGCATGTTAGGATGCTGTATTTCTCCTTGAATAGAGTGACTTCAGGAACGAGGTCCTCGATAAATTCTAAGCAGAGTGTTTTCTCAGGGCAGCTCAGACGAGGGCAATGTCGAAGACTTCCAGGGCATGTTGGACTGCCTAGAAATGTGGTTCTGATGCTGTTCGAGTGCTCTGGAAATGTAGCTCTCCTGAAGTAACGTAGAGTGTGTTGCCCGAGACTCGGCAGACACAGAGGGCCTCCGAGGGACGTATGGGACTCAATGCTGCTCAGCAGGCCCACAGGGGTGTGGAGGGAGTCAGTGATCTTGGAACCAAAATGATGCTCACCCGAGGGGCCTAGGAGTCCTGAAAAGGGTACTTCCTTTAAAATAAAGCAGAACCTCCACTAAGAGCTCATGGAAAGAGCTGCATGCCTCCCTTTCTGCAGGGCTACTCAGGGCCTTACCTCGAGGCAAGGACTCACGTGGAGATTCCCTTTAGCTCTAGAGCATGGCAAGGTGAGCCCCACCCCGGCCAATGAAGCTCCGTGTGTACCCAGAGAAAACTCATTTTTTACCAGACCCATGCCTACAGTGGCCAGAGGCCTGTCAACAGCAGAGAATTTCAGGGAGCTTCATGGCAGCAAGAATGGATCTTTCCAAATGGAAAGCAAGGTTAGTACCATCACGCCCCTATTTCCATGGGCACAGGCAGCATATATCTCTGTGGTTTTTAACAAGTCAAAAGGGACACAGAGTACATACTGGTTGCTTCCCTGAATCAACTTCTCGAGGCAGGGTGTTCTGCATCTAGTGAACGGTTTCACCAACGAACGCCGTAGCCAGGCCTCTGGGACCGTGCCTCTTCAAAAGCCTGCAGTGCTACAGGAAAAACTGTGCTTTAGTTGCAAAAGAACGCAAGCCGTCTTTCTCCTGGAGGCAGGGTGACTTCAGGTAGGAGGTCCTGATTGGAAGGAGAAGCCTAGTGTTTTTCTCTGTGCAGCTCAGACTAGGGAATGAGTGCCATTTCCACGGCATGTTAGACCTTGCTTGAACGTTGCTCTTGAACCTGTGCGAGTGCTGTGAATCAAGATATCACAAGAAAGAGTGCAGTGTGTTGCCCATGACTCAGCAGACACAGACGACCTCCGAGGGACCAATGGGCCTCGTTATTGCTCAGCAGGCCTACAGGGGTGTGGAGGTACTCTGAGATCTTGGAACCACAGTGATGCTCACCAGAGGGCGCGAGGAGTCCTGAAAAGGGTACTTCCTTTAAAGTAAAGCACAACAGCGACTAAGAGCTCATGGAAAGAGCTGCATGCCTCCTTTTCTGCAAGGGTACTCAGGTCCTTACCTCGAGGCAAGGACTCACGTGGAGATTCCCTTTAGCTCTAGAGCATGGCAAGGTGCGCCCCACCCCGGCCAATGAAGCTCCGTGTTTGGCCAGAGAAAACTCATTTTCTTCCCAGACCCATGCCTACAGTGACCAGGGGCCTGTCAACAGCAGAGAATATCTGGGAACTTCACGGCAGCAAGAATGGAGGTTTCCAATTGGAAAGCAAGTTTAGTCCCATCATGCCCCCATTTCCATGGGCACAGCCAGCATACATCTCTGTGGTTTTTAACAAGTCAAATGAGACACAGAGTACACACTGGTTGCTTCCCTCAGTCAACTTCTCAAGGCAGGGTGTTCTGCAACTAGTAAACGGCCTCACCCAGGAAAACCCTAGCTAGGCCTCCTGGCCCGTGCCTCTTCAAATGCCTGCCGTGCTACAGGAAATACTGTGCTTTAGTTGCAATAGGAACGTAGCCGTCTTTCTCTAGGAGGCAAGGTGACTTCAGCTAGGAGGTCCTGGATGGATGGAGAAGGCTAGTGTTTTTCTCTGTGCAGCTCAAACTAGGGAAGGAGTGAGACTTCCACGGCAAGTTGGAACTTGCTAGAATCGTGCTCGTGAATCTGTGCGATTGCTGGCTAAATCAAGATGTACCAGTAAGAGTGCACTGTGTTGCCCTACCTTCGGCATACACACTGTGATTCGGAAAGCTCCTGGCCTGGATATTGCTTAGAAGGGCCAGGGGAGCCTGAGGGTACTCAGTGTTCTTGCAGGCAATAGATATTCCAGGCTTGGCACCTACGTGTCCTAACAAGCCTACTGGCGTAAAAATGCTGCCGAGCAGCGACTACGGCCTCATGGAAACTGCTACACGCCTCTGCTTCTGCATAGCATTTCAGGGCTTTACCTCGAGGCAAGTTCTCACGTTGCTTGCCCTGGGAGCGATACAGCATGTTAGGATGCTGTATTTCTCCTTGAATAGAGTGACTTCAGGAACGAGGTCCTCGATAAATTCTAAGCAGAGTGTTTTCTCAGGGCAGCTCAGACGAGGGCAATGTCGAAGACTTCCAGGGCATGTTGGACTGCCTAGAAATGTGGTTCTGATGCTGTTCGAGTGCTCTGGAAATGTAGCTCTCCTGAAGTAACGTAGAGTGTGTTGCCCGAGACTCGGCAGACACAGAGGGCCTCCGAGGGACGTATGGGACTCAATGCTGCTCAGCAGGCCCACAGGGGTGTGGAGGGAGTCAGTGATCTTGGAACCAAAATGATGCTCACCCGAGGGGCCTAGGAGTCCTGAAAAGGGTACTTCCTTTAAAATAAAGCAGAACCTCCACTAAGAGCTCATGGAAAGAGCTGCATGCCTCCCTTTCTGCAGGGCTACTCAGGGCCTTACCTCGAGGTAAGGACTCACGTGGAGATTCCCTTTAGCTCTAGAGCATGGCAAGGTGAGCCCCACCCCGGCCAAAGAAGCTCCGTGTGTACCCAGAGAAAACTCATTTTCTTACCAGACCCATGCCTACAGTGGCCAGAGGCCTGTCAACAGCAGAGAATTTCAGGGAGCTTCATGGCAGCAAGAATGGATCTTTCCAAATGGAAAGCAAGGTTAGTACCATCACGCCCCTATTTCCATGGGCACAGGCAGCATATATCTCTGTGGTTTTTAACAAGTCAAAAGGGACACAGAGTACATACTGGTTGCTTCCCTGAATCAACTTCTCGAGGCAGGGTGTTCTGCATCTAGTGAACGGTTTCACCAACGAACGCCGTAGCCAGGCCTCTGGGACCGTGCCTCTTCAAAAGCCTGCAGTGCTACAGGAAAAACTGTGCTTTAGTTGCAAAAGAACGCAAGCCGTCTTTCTCCTGGAGGCAGGGTGACTTCAGGTAGGAGGTCCTGATTGGAAGGAGAAGCCTAGTGTTTTTCTCTGTGCAGCTCAGACTAGGGAATGAGTGCCATTTCCACGGCATGTTAGACCTTGCTTGAACGTTGCTCTTGAACCTGTGCGAGTGCTGTGAATCAAGATATCACAAGAAAGAGTGCAGTGTGTTGCCCATGACTCAGCAGACACAGACGACCTCCGAGGGACCAATGGGCCTCGTTATTGCTCAGCAGGCCTACAGGGGTGTGGAGGTACTCTGAGATCTTGGAACAACAGTGATGCTCACCAGAGGGCGCGAGGAGTCCTGAAAAGGGTACTTCCTTTAAAGTAAAGCACAACAGCGACTAAGAGCTCATGGAAAGAGCTGCATGCCTCCCTTTCTGCAAGGGTACTCAGGTCCTTACCTCGAGGCGAGGACTCACGTGGAGATTCCCTTTAGCTCTAGAGCATGGCAAGGTGCGCCCCACCCCGGCCAATGAAGCTCCGTGTGTGGCCAGAGAAAACTCATTTTCTTCCCAGACCCATGCCTACAGTGACCAGGGGCCTGTCAACAGCAGAGAATTTCTGGGAACTTCACGGCAGCAAGAATGGAGGTTTCCAAATGGAAAGCAAGGTTAGTCCCATCATGCCCCCATTTCCATGGGCACAGCCAGCATACATCTCTGTGGTTTTTAACAAGTCAAATGAGACACAGAGTACACACTGGTTGCTTCCCTCAGTCAACTTCTCGAGGCAGGGTGTTCTGCAACTAGTAAACGGCCTCACCCAGGAAAGCCCTAGCTAGGCCTCCTGGGCCGTGCCTCTTCAAATGCCTGCCGTGCTACAGGAAATACTGTGCTTTAGTTGCAATAGGAACGTAGCCGTCTCTCTCTAGGAGGCAAGGTGACTTCAGCTAGGAGGTCCTGGATGGATGGAGAAGGCTAGTGTTTTTCTCTGTGCAGCTCAAACTAGGGAAGGAGTGAGACTTCCACGGCAAGTTGGAACTTGCTAGAACCGTGCTCGTGAATCTGTGCGATTGCTGGCTAAATCAAGATGTACCAGTAAGAGTGCACTGTGTTGCCCTACCTTCGGCATACACACTGTGATTCGGAAAGCTCCTGGCCTGGATATTGCTTAGAGGGGCCAGGGGAGCCTGAGGGTACTCAGTGTTCTTGCAGGCAATAGATATTCCAGGCTTGGCACCTAGGTGTCCTAACAAGCCTACTGGCGTAAAAATGCTGCCGAGCAGCGACTACGGCCTCATGGAAACTGCTACACGCCTCTGCTTCTGCATAGCATTTCAGGGCTTTACCTCGAGGCAAGTTCTCACGTTGCTTGCCCTGGGAGCGATACAGCATGTTAGGATGCTGTATTTCTCCTTGAATAGAGTGACTTCAGGAACGAGGTCCTCGATCAATTCTAAGCAGAGTGTTTTCTCAGGGCAGCTCAGACGAGGGCAATGTCGAAGACTTCCAGGGCATGTTGGACTGCCTAGAAATGTGGTTCTGATGCTGTTCGAGTGCTCTGGAAATGTAGCTCTCCTGAAGTAACGTAGAGTGTGTTGCCCGAGACTCGGCAGACACAGAGGGCCTCCGAGGGACGTATGGGACTCAATGCTGCTCAGCAGGCCCACAGGGGTGTGGAGGGAGTCAGTGATCTTGGAACCAAAATGATGCTCACCCGAGGGGCCTAGGAGTCCTGAAAAGGGTACTTCCTTTAAAATAAAGCAGAACCTCAACTAAGAGCTCATGGAAAGAGCTGCATGCCTCCCTTTCTGCAGGGCTACTCAGGGCCTTACCTCGAGGCAAGGACTCACGTGGAGATTCCCTTTAGCTCTAGAGCATGGCAAGGTGAGCCCCACCCCGGCCAATGAAGCTCCGTGTGTACCCAGAGAAAACTCATTTTCTTACCAGACCCATGCCTACAGTGGCCAGAGGCCTGTCAACAGCAGAGAATTTCAGGGAGCTTCATGGCAGCAAGAATGGATCTTTCCAAATGGAAAGCAAGGTTAGTACCATCACGCCCCTATTTCCATGGGCACAGGCAGCATATATCTCTGTGGTTTTTAACAAGTCAAAAGGGACACAGAGTACATACTGGTTGCTTCCCTGAATCAACTTCTCGAGGCAGGGTGTTCTGCATCTAGTGAACGGTTTCACCAACGAACGCCGTAGCCAGGCCTCTGGGACCGTGCCTCTTCAAAAGCCTGCAGTGCTACAGGAAAAACTGTGCTTTAGTTGCAAAAGAACGCAAGCCGTCTTTCTCCTGGAGGCAGGGTGACTTCAGGTAGGAGGTCCTGATTGGAAGGAGAAGCCTAGTGTTTTTCTCTGTGCAGCTCAGACTAGGGAATGAGTGCCATTTCCACGGCATGTTAGACCTTGCTTGAACGTTGCTCTTGAACCTGTGCGAGTGCTGTGAATCAAGATATCACAAGAAAGAGTGCAGTGTGTTGCCCATGACTCAGCAGACACAGACGACCTCCGAGGGACCAATGGGCCTCGTTATTGCTCAGCAGGCCTACAGGGGTGTGGAGGTACTCTGAGATCTTGGAACCACAGTGATGCTCACCAGAGGGCGCGAGGAGTCCTGAAAAGGGTACTTCCTTTAAAGTAAAGCACAACAGCGACTAAGAGCTCATGGAAAGAGCTGCATGCCTCCCTTTCTGCAAGGGTACTCAGGTCCTTACCTCGAGGCAAGGACTCACGTGGAGATTCCCTTTAGCTCTAGAGCATGGCAAGGTGCGCCCCACCCCGGCCAATGAAGCTCCGTGTGTGGCCAGAGAAAACTCATTTTCTTCCCAGACCCATGCCTACAGTGACCAGAGGCCTGTCAACAGCAGAGAATATCTGGGAACTTCACGGCAGCAAGAATGGAGGTTTCCAATTGGAAAGCAAGGTTAGTCCCATCATGCCCCCATTTCCATGGGCACAGCCAGCATACATCTCTGTGGTTTTTAACAAGTCAAATGAGACACAGAGTACACACTGGTTGCTTCCCTCAGTCAACTTCTCGAGGCAGGGTGTTCTGCAACTAGTAAACGGCCTCACCCAGGAAAACCCTAGCTAGGCCTCCTGGCCCGTGCCTCTTCAAATGCCTGCCGTGCTACAGGAAATACTGTGCTTTAGTTGCAATAGGAACGTAGCCGTCTTTCTCTAGGAGGCAAGGTGACTTCAGCTAGGAGGTCCTGGATGGATGGAGAAGGCTAGTGTTTTTCTCTGTGCAGCTCAAACTAGGGAAGGAGTGAGACTTCCACGGCAAGTTGGAACTTGCTAGAACCGTGCTCGTGAATCTGTGCGATTGCTGGCTAAATCAAGATGTACCAGTAAGAGTGCACTGTGTTGCCCTACCTTCGGCATACACACTGTGATTCGGAAAGCTCCTGGCCTGGATATTGCTCAGAAGGGCCAGGGGAGCCTGAGGGTACTCAGTGTTCTTGCAGGCAATAGATATTCCAGGCTTGGCACCTACGTGTCCTAACAAGCCTACTGGCGTAAAAATGCTGCCGAGCAGCGACTACGGCCTCATGGAAACTGCTACACGCCTCTGCTTCTGCATAGCATTTCAGGGCTTTACCTCGAGGCAAGTTCTCACGTTGCTTGCCCTGGGAGCGATACAGCATGTTAGGATGCTGTATTTCTCCTTGAATAGAGTGACTTCAGGAACGAGGTCCTCGATAAATTCTAAGCAGAGTGTTTTCTCAGGGCAGCTCAGACGAGGGCAATGTCGAAGACTTCCAGGGCATGTTGGACTGCCTAGAAATGTGGTTCTGATGCTGTTCGAGTGCTCTGGAAATGTAGCTCTCCTGAAGTAACGTAGAGTGTGTTGCCCGAGACTCGGCAGACACAGAGCGCCTCCGAGGGACGTATGGGACTCAATGCTGCTCAGCAGGCCCACAGGGGTGTGGAGGGAGTCAGTGATCTTGGAACCAAAATGATGCTCACCCGAGGGGCCTAGGAGTCCTGAAAAGGGTACTTCCTTTAAAATAAAGCAGAACCTCCACTAAGAGCTCATGGAAAGAGCTGCATGCCTCCCTTTCTGCAGGGCTACTCAGGGCCTTACCTCGAGGCAAGGACTCACGTGGAGATTCCCTTTAGCTCTAGAGCATGGCAAGGTGAGCCCCACCCCGGCCAAAGAAGCTCCGTGTGTACCCAGAGAAAACTCATTTTCTTACCAGACCCATGCCTACAGTGGCCAGAGGCCTGTCAACAGCAGAGAATTTCAGGGAGCTTCATGGCAGCAAGAATGGATCTTTCCAAATGGAAAGCAAGGTTAGTACCATCACGCCCCTATTTCCATGGGCACAGGCAGCATATATCTCTGTGGTTTTTAACAAGTCAAAAGGGACACAGAGTACATACTGGTTGCTTCCCTGAATCAACTTCTCGAGGCAGGGTGTTCTGCATCTAGTGAACGGTTTCACCAACGAACGCCGTAGCCAGGCCTCTGGGACCGTGCCTCTTCAAAAGCCTGCAGTGCTACAGGAAAAACTGTGCTTTAGTTGCAAAAGAACGCAAGCCGTCTTTCTCCTGGAGGCAGTGTGACTTCAGGTAGGAGGTCCTGATTGGAAGGAGAAGCCTAGTGTTTTTCTCTGTGCAGCTCAGACTAGGGAATGAGTGCCATTTCCACGGCATGTTAGACCTTGCTTGAACGTTGCTCTTGAACCTGTGCGAGTGCTGTGAATCAAGATATCACAAGAAAGAGTGCAGTGTGTTGCCCATGACTCAGCAGACACAGACGACCTCTGAGGGACCAATGGGCCTCGTTATTGCTCAGCAGGCCTACAGGGGTGTGGAGGTACTCTGAGATCTTGGAACAACAGTGATGCTCACCAGAGGGCGCGAGGAGTCCTGAAAAGGGTACTTCCTTTAAAGTAAAGCACAACAGCGACTAAGAGCTCATGGAAAGAGCTGCATGCCTCCCTTTCTGCAAGGGTACTCAGGGCCTTACCTCGAGGCAAGGACTCACGTGGAGATTCCCTTTAGCTCTAGAGCATGGAAAGGTGCGCCCCACCCCGGCCAATGAAGCTCCGTGTGTGGCCAGAGAAAACTCATTTTCTTCCCAGACCCATGCCTACAGTGACCAGGGGCCTGTCAACAGCAGATAATTTCTGGGAACTTCACGGCAGCAAGAATGGAGGTTTCCAAATGGAAAGCAAGGTTAGTCCCATCATGCCCCCATTTCCATGGGCACAGCCAGCATACATCTCTGTGGTTTTTAACAAGTCAAATGAGACACAGAGTACACACTGGTTGCTTCCCTCAGTCAACTTCTCGAGGCAGGGTGTTCTGCAACTAGTAAACGGCCTCACCCAGGAAAGCCCTAGCTAGGCCTCCTGGCCCGTGCCTCTTCAAATGCCTGCCGTGCTACAGGAAATACTGTGCTTTAGTTGCAATAGGAACGTAGCCGTCTTTCTCTAGGAGGCAAGGTGACTTCAGCTAGGAGGTCCTGGATGGATGGAGAAGGCTAGTGTTTTTCTCTGTGCAGCTCAAACTAGGGAAGGAGTGAGACTTCCACGGCAAGTTGGAACTTGCTAGAACCGTGCTCGTGAATCTGTGCGATTGCTGGCTAAATCAAGATGTACCAATAAGAGTGCACTGTGTTGCCCTACCTTCGGCATACACACTGTGATTCGGAAAGCTCCTGGCCTGGATATTGCTTAGAAGGGCCAGGGGAGCCTGAGGGTACTCAGTGTTCTTGCAGGCAATAGATATTCCAGGCTTGGCACCTAGGTGTCCTAACAAGCCTACTGGCGTAAAAATGCTGCCGAGCAGCGACTACGGCCTCATGGAAACTGATACACGCCTCTGCTTCTGCATAGCATTTCAGGGCTTTACCTCGAGGCAAGTTCTCACGTTGCTTGCCCTGGGAGCGATACAGCATGTTAGGATGCTGTATTACTCCTTGAATAGAGTGACTTCAGGAACGAGGTCCTCGATCAATTCTAAGCAGAGTGTTTTCACAGGGCAGCTCAGACGAGGGCAATGTCGAAGACTTCCAGGGCATGTTGGACTGCCTAGAAATGTGGTTCTGATGCTGTTCGAGTGCTCTGGAAATGTAGCTCTCCTGAAGTAACGTAGAATTTGTTGCCCGAGACTCGGCAGACACAGAGGGCCTCCGAGGGACGTATGGGACTCAATGCTGCTCAGCAGGCCCACAGGGGTGTGGAGGGAGTCAGTGATCTTGGAACCAAAATGATGCTCACCCGAGGGGCCTAGGAGTCCTGAAAAGGGTACTTCCTTTAAAATAAAGCAGAACCTCCACTAAGAACTCATGGAAAGAGCTGCATGCCTCCCTTTCTGCAAGGGTACTCAGGTCCTTACCGCGAGGCAAGGACTCACGTGGAGATTCCCTTTAGCTCTAGTGCATGGCAAGGTGCGCCCCACCCCGGCCAATGAAGCTCCGTGTGTGGCCAGAGAAAACTCATTTTCTTCCCAGACCCATGCCTACAGTGACCAGGGGCCTGTCAACAGCAGAGAATTTCTGGGAACTTCATGGCAGCAAGAATGGAGGTTTCCAAATGGAAAGCAAGGTTAGTCCCATCATGCCCCCATTTCCATGGGCACAGCCAGCATACATCTCTGTGGTTTTTAACAAGTCAAATGAGACACAGAGTACACACTGGTTGCTTCCCTCAGTCAACTTCTCGAGGCAGGGTGTTCTGCAACTAGTAAACGGCCTCACCCAGGAAAGCCCTAGCTAGGCCTCCTGGCCCGTGCCTCTTCAAATGCCTGCCGTGCTTCAGGAAATACTGTGCTTTAGTTGCAATAGGAACGTAGCCGTCTTTCTCTAGGAGGCAAGGTGACTTCAGCTAGGAGGTCCTGGATGGATGGAGAAGGCTAGTGTTTTTCTCTGTGCAGCTCAAACTAGGGAAGGAGTGAGACTTCCACGGCACGTTGGAACTTGCTAGAACCGTGCTCGTGAATCTGTGCGATTGCTGGCTAAATCAAGATGTACCAATAAGAGTGCACTGTGTTGCCCTACCTTCGGCATACACACTGTGATTCGGAAAGCTCCTGGCCTGGATATTGCTTAGAAGGGCCAGGGGAGCCTGAGGGTACTCAGTGTTCTTGCAGGCAATAGATATTCCAGGCTTGGCACCTAGGTGTCCTAACAAGCCTACTGGCGTAAAAATGCTGCCGAGCAGCGACTACGGCCTCATGGAAACTGATACACGCCTCTGCTTCTGCATAGCATTTCAGGGCTTTACCTCGAGGCAAGTTCTCACGTTGCTTGCCCTGGGAGCGATACAGCATGTTAGGATGCTGTATTTCTCCTTGAATAGAGTGACTTCAGGAACGAGGTCCTCGATCAATTCTAAGCAGAGTGTTTTCACAGGGCAGCTCAGACGAGGGCAATGTCGAAGACTTCCAGGGCATGTTGGACTGCCTAGAAATGTGGTTCTGATGCTGTTCGAGTGCTCTGGAAATGTAGCTCTCCTGAAGTAACGTAGAGTGTGTTGCCCGAGACTCGGCAGACACAGAGGGCCTCCGAGGGACGTATGGGACTCAATGCTGCTCAGCAGGCCCACAGGGGTGTGGAGGGAGTCAGTGATCTTGGAACCAAAATGATGCTCACCCGAGGGGCCTAGGAGTCCTGAAACGGGTACTTCCTTTAAAATAAAGCAGAACCTCCACTAAGAGCTCATGGAAAGAGCTGCATGCCTCCCTTTCTGCAGGGCTACTCAGGGCCTTACCTCGAGGCAAGGACTCACGTGGAGATTCCCTTTAGCTCTAGAGCATGGCAAGGTGAGCCCCACCCCGGCCAATGAAGCTCCGTGTGTACCCAGAGAAAACTCATTTTCTTACCAGACCCATGCCTACAGTGGCCAAAGGCCTGTCAACAGCAGAGAATTTCAGGGAGCTTCATGGCAGCAAGAATGGATCTTTCCAAATGGAAAGCAAGGTTAGTACCATCACGCCCCCATTTCCATGGGCACAGGCAGCATATATCTCTGTGGTTTTTAACAAGTCAAAAGGGACACAGAGTACATACTGGTTGCTTCCCTGAATCAACTTCTCGAGGCAGGGTGTTCTGCATCTAGTGAACGGTTTCACCAACGAACGCCGTAGCCAGGCCTCTGGGACCGTGCCTCTTCAAAAGCCTGCAGTGCTACAGGAAAAACTGTGCTTTAGTTGCAAAAGAACGCAAGCCGTCTTTCTCCTGGAGGCAGGGTGACTTCAGGTAGGAGGTCCTGATTGGAAGGAGAAGCCTAGAGTTTTTCTCTGTGCAGCTCAGACTAGGGAATGAGTGCCATTTCCACGGCATGTTAGACCTTGCTTGAACGTTGCTCTTGAACCTGTGCGAGTGCTGTGAATCAAGATATCACAAGAAAGAGTGCAGTGTGTTGCCCATGACTCAGCAGACACAGACGACCTCCGAGGGACCAATGGGCCTCGTTATTGCTCAGCAGGCCTACAGGGGTGTGGAGGTACTCTGAGATCTTGGAACAACAGTGATGCTCACCAGAGGGCTCGAGGAGTCCTGAAAAGGTTACTTCCTTTAAAGTAAAGCACAACAGCGACTAAGAGCTCATGGAAAGAGCTGCATGCCTCCCTTTCTGCAAGGGTACTCAGGTCCTTACCTCGAGGCAAGGACTCACGTGGAGATTCCCTTTAGCTCTAGAGCATGGCAAGGTGCGCCCCACCCCGGCCAATGAAGCTCCGTGTGTGGCCAGAGAAAACTCATTTTCTTCCCAGACCCATGCCTACAGTGACCAGGGGCCTGTCAACAGCAGAGAATTTCTGGGAACTTCACGGCAGCAAGAATGGAGGTTTCCAAATGGAAAGCAAGGTTAGTCCCATCATGCCCCCATTTCCATGGGCACAGCCAGCATACATCTCTGTGGTTTTTAACAAGTCAAATGAGACACAGAGTACACACTGGTTGCTTCCCTCAGTCAACTTCTCGAGGCAGGGTGTTCTGCAACTAGTAAACGGCCTCACCCAGGAAAGCCCTAGCTAGGCCTCCTGGCCCGTGCCTCTTCAAATGCCTGCCGTGCTACAGGAAATACTGTGCTTTAGTTGCAATAGGAACGTAGCCGTCTTTCTCTAGGAGGCAAGGTGACTTCAGCTAGGAGGTCCTGGATGGATGGAGAAGGCTAGTGTTTTTCTCTGTGCAGCTCAAACTAGGGAAGGAGTGAGACTTCCACGGCAAGTTGGAACTTGCTAGAACCGTGCTCGTGAATCTGTGCGATTGCTGGCTAAATCAAGATGTACCAGTAAGAGTGCACTGTGTTACCCTACCTTCGGCATACACACTGTGATTCGGAAAGCTCCTGGCCTGGATATTGCTTAGAAGGGCCAGGGGAGCCTGAGGGTACTCAGTGTTCTTGCAGGCAATAGATATTCCAGGCTTGGCACCTAGGTGTCCTAACAAGCCTACTGGCGTAAAAATGCTGCCGAGCAGCGACTACGGCCTCATGGAAACTGCTACACGCCTCTGCTTCTGCATAGCATTTCAGGGCTTTACCTCGAGGCAAGTTCTCACGTTGCTTGCCATGGGAGCGATACAGCATGTTAGGATGCTGTATTTCTCCTTGAATAGAGTGACTTCAGGAACGAGGTCCTCGATCAATTCTAAGCAGAGTGTTTTCTCAGGGCAGCTCAGACGAGGGCAATGTCGAAGACTTCCAGGGCATGTTGGACTGCCTAGAAATGTGGTTCTGATGCTGTTCGAGTGCTCTGGAAATGTAGCTCTCCTGAAGTAACGTAGAGTGTGTTGCCCGAGACTCGGCAGACACAGAGGGCCTCCGAGGGACGTATGGGACTCAATGCTGCTCAGCAGGCCCACAGGGGTGTGGAGGGAGTCAGTGATCTTGGAACCAAAATGATGCTCACCCGAGGGGCCTAGGAGTCCTGAAAAGGGTACTTCCTTTAAAATAAAGCAGAACCTCCACTAAGAGCTCATGGAAAGAGCTGCATGCCTCCCTTTCTGCAGGGCTACTCAGGGCCTTACCTCGAGGCAAGGACTCACGTGGAGATTCCCTTTAGCTCTAGAGCATGGCAAGGTGAGCCCCACCCCGGCCAAAGAAGCTCCGTGTGTACCCAGAGAAAACTCATTTTCTTACCAGACCCATGCCTACAGTGGCCAGAGGCCTGTCAACAGCAGAGAATTTCAGGGAGCTTCATGGCAGCAAGAATGGATCTTTCCAAATGGAAAGCAAGGTTAGTACCATCACGCCCCTATTTCCATGGGCACAGGCAGCATATATCTCTGTGGTTTTTAACAAGTCAAAAGGGACACAGAGTACATACTGGTTGCTTCCCTGAATCAACTTCTCGAGGCAGGGTGTTCTGCATCTAGTGAACGGTTTCACCAACGAACGCCGTAGCCAGGCCTCTGGGACCGTGCCTCTTCAAAAGCCTGCAGTGCTACAGGAAAAACTGTGCTTTAGTTGCAAAAGAACGCAAGCCGTCTTTCTCCTGGAGGCAGGGTGACTTCAGGTAGGAGGTCCTGATTGGAAGGAGAAGCCTAGTGTTTTTCTCTGTGCAGCTCAGACTAGGGAATGAGTGCCATTTCCACGGCATGTTAGACCTTGCTTGAACGTTGCTCTTGAACCTGTGCGAGTGCTGTGAATCAAGATATCACAAGAAAGAGTGCAGTGTGTTGCCCATGACTCAGCAGACACAGACGACCTCCGAGGGACCAATGGGCCTCGTTATTGCTCAGCAGGCCTACAGGGGTGTGGAGGTACTCTGAGATCTTGGAACAACAGTGATGCTCACCAGAGGGCTCGAGGAGTCCTGAAAAGGGTACTTCCTTTAAAGTAAAGCACAACAGCGACTAAGAGCTCATGGAAAGAGCTGCATGCCTCCCTTTCTGCAAGGGTACTCAGGTCCTTACCTCGAGGCAAGGACTCACGTGGAGATTCCCTTTAGCTCTAGAGCATGGCAAGGTGCGCCCCACCCCGGCCAATGAAGCTCCGTGTGTGGCCAGAGAAAACTCATTTTCTTCCCAGACCCATGCCTACAGTGACCAGGGGCCTGTCAACAGCAGAGAATTTCTGGGAACTTCACGGCAGCAAGAATGGAGGTTTCCAAATGGAAAGCAAGGTTAGTCCCATCATGCCCCCATTTCCATGGGCACAGCCAGCATACATCTCTGTGGTTTTTAACAAGTCAAATGAGACACAGAGTACACACTGGTTGCTTCCCTCAGTCAACTTCTCGAGGCAGGGTGTTCTGCAACTAGTAAACGGCCTCACCCAGGAAAGCCCTAGCTAGGCCTCCTGGCCCGTGCCTCTTCAAATGCCTGCCGTGCTACAGGAAATACTGTGCTTTAGTTGCAATAGGAACGTAGCCGTCTTTCTCTAGGAGGCAAGGTGACTTCAGCTAGGAGGTCCTGGATGGATGGAGAAGGCTAGTGTTTTTCTCTGTGCAGCTCAAACTAGGGAAGGAGTGAGACTTCCACGGCAAGTTGGAACTTGCTAGAACCGTGCTCGTGAATCTGTGCGATTGCTGGCTAAATCAAGATGTACCAGTAAGAGTGCACTGTGTTACCCTACCTTCGGCATACACACTGTGATTCGGAAAGCTCCTGGCCTGGATATTGCTTAGAAGGGCCAGGGGAGCCTGAGGGTACTCAGTGTTCTTGCAGGCAATAGATATTCCAGGCTTGGCACCTAGGTGTCCTAACAAGCCTACTGGCGTAAAAATGCTGCCGAGCAGCGACTACGGCCTCATGGAAACTGCTACACGCCTCTGCTTCTGCATAGCATTTCAGGGCTTTACCTCGAGGCAAGTTCTCACGTTGCTTGCCATGGGAGCGATACAGCATGTTAGGATGCTGTATTTCTCCTTGAATAGAGTGACTTCAGGAACGAGGTCCTCGATCAATTCTAAGCAGAGTGTTTTCTCAGGGCAGCTCAGACGAGGGCAATGTCGAAGACTTCCAGGGCATGTTGGACTGCCTAGAAATGTGGTTCTGATGCTGTTCGAGTGCTCTGGAAATGTAGCTCTCCTGAAGTAACGTAGAGTGTGTTGCCCGAGACTCGGCAGACACAGAGGGCCTCCGAGGGACGTATGGGACTCAATGCTGCTCAGCAGGCCCACAGGGGTGTGGAGGGAGTCAGTGATCTTGGAACCAAAATGATGCTCACCCGAGGGGCCTAGGAGTCCTGAAAAGGGTACTTCCTTTAAAATAAAGCAGAACCTCCACTAAGAGCTCATGGAAAGAGCTGCATGCCTCCCTTTCTGCAGGGCTACTCAGGGCCTTACCTCGAGGCAAGGACTCACGTGGAGATTCCCTTTAGCTCTAGAGCATGGCAAGGTGAGCCCCACCCCGGCCAAAGAAGCTCCGTGTGTACCCAGAGAAAACTCATTTTCTTACCAGACCCATGCCTACAGTGGCCAGAGGCCTGTCAACAGCAGAGAATTTCAGGGAGCTTCATGGCAGCAAGAATGGATCTTTCCAAATGGAAAGCAAGGTTAGTACCATCACGCCCCTATTTCCATGGGCACAGGCAGCATATATCTCTGTGGTTTTTAACAAGTCAAAAGGGACACAGAGTACATACTGGTTGCTTCCCTGAATCAACTTCTCGAGGCAGGGTGTTCTGCATCTAGTGAACGGTTTCACCAACGAACGCCGTAGCCAGGCCTCTGGGACCGTGCCTCTTCAAAAGCCTGCAGTGCTACAGGAAAAACTGTGCTTTAGTTGCAAAAGAACGCAAGCCGTCTTTCTCCTGGAGGCAGGGTGACTTCAGGTAGGAGGTCCTGATTGGAAGGAGAAGCCTAGTGTTTTTCTCTGTGCAGCTCAGACTAGGGAATGAGTGCCATTTCCACGGCATGTTAGACCTTGCTTGAACGTTGCTCTTGAACCTGTGCGAGTGCTGTGAATCAAGATATCACAAGAAAGAGTGCAGTGTGTTGCCCATGACTCAGCAGACACAGACGACCTCCGAGGGACCAATGGGCCTCGTTATTGCTCAGCAGGCCTACAGGGGTGTGGAGGTACTCTGAGATCTTGGAACAACAGTGATGCTCACCAGAGGGCTCGAGGAGTCCTGAAAAGGGTACTTCCTTTAAAGTAAAGCACAACAGCGACTAAGAGCTCATGGAAAGAGCTGCATGCCTCCCTTTCTGCAAGGGTACTCAGGTCCTTACCTCGAGGCAAGGACTCACGTGGAGATTCCCTTTAGCTCTAGAGCATGGCAAGGTGCGCCCCACCCCGGCCAATGAAGCTCCGTGTGTGGCCAGAGAAAACTCATTTTCTTCCCAGACCCATGCCTACAGTGACCAGGGGCCTGTCAACAGCAGAGAATTTCTGGGAACTTCACGGCAGCAAGAATGGAGGTTTCCAAATGGAAAGCAAGGTTAGTCCCATCATGCCCCCATTTCCATGGGCACAGCCAACATACATCTCTGTGGTTTTTAACAAGTCAAATGAGACACAGAGTACACACTGGTTGCTTCCCTCAGTCAACTTCTCGAGGCAGGGTGTTCTGCAACTAGTAAACGGCCTCACCCAGGAAAGCACCAGCTAGGCCTCCTGGCCCGTGCCTCTTCAAATGCCTGCCGTGCTACAGGAAATACTGTGCTTTAGTTGCAATAGGAACGTAGCCGTCTTTCTCTAGGAGGCAAGGTGACTTCAGCTAGGAGGTCCTGGATGGATGGAGAAGGCTAGTGTTTTTCTCTGTGCAGCTCAAACTAGGGAAGGAGTGAGACTTCCACGGCAAGTTGGAACTTGCTAGAACCTTGCTCGTGAATCTGTGCGATTGCTGGCTAAATCAAGATGAACCAATAAGAGTGCACTGTGTTGCCCTACCTTCGGCATACACACTGTGATTCCCAAAGCTCCTGGCCTGGATATTGCTTAGAAGGGCCAGGGGAGCCTGAGGGTACTCAGTGTTCTTGCAGGCAATAGATATTCCAGGCTTGGCACCTAGGTGTCCTAACAAGCCTACTGGCGTAAAAATGCTGCCGAGCAGCGACTACGGCCTCATGGAAACTGCTACACGCCTCTGCTTCTGCATAGCATTTCAGAGCTTTACCTCGAGGCAAGTTCTCACCTTGCTTGCGCTGTGAGCGATACAGCATGTTAGGATGCTGTATTTCTCCTTGAATAGAGTGACTTCAGGAACGAGGTCCTCGATAAATTCTAAGCAGAGTGTTTTCTCAGGGCAGCTCAGACGAGGGCAATGTCGAAGACTTCCAGGGCATGTTGGACTGCCTAGAAATGCGGTTCTGATGCTGTTCGAGTGCTCTGGAAATGTAGCTCTCCTGAAGTAACGTAGAGTGTGTTGCCCGAGACTCGGCAGACACAGAGGGCCTCCGAGGGACGTATGGGACTCAATGCTGCTCAGCAGGCCCACAGGGGTGTGGAGGGAGTCAGTGATCTTGGAACCAAAATGATGCTCACCCGAGGGGCCTAGGAGTCCTGAAACGGGTACTTCCTTTAAAATAAAGCAGAACCTCCACTAAGAGCTCATGGAAAGAGCTGCATGCCTCCCTTTCTGCAGGGCTACTCAGGGCCTTACCTCGAGGCAAGGACTCACGTGGAGATTCCCTTTAGCTCTAGAGCATGGCAAGGTGAGCCCCACCCCGGCCAATGAAGCTCCGTGTGTACCCAGAGAAAACTCATTTTCTTACCAGACCCATGCCTACAGTGGCCAGAGGCCTGTCAACAGCAGAGAATTTCAGGGAGCTTCATGGCAGCAAGAATGGATCTTTCCAAATGGAAAGCAAGGTTAGTACCATCACGCCCCTATTTCCATGGGCACAGGCAGCATATATCTCTGTGGTTTTTAACAAGTCAAAAGGGACACAGAGTACATACTGGTTGCTTCCCTGAATCAACTTCTCGAGGCAGGGTGTTCTGCATCTAGTGAACGGTTTCACCAACGAACGCCGTAGCCAGGCCTCTGGGACCGTGCCTCTTCAAAAGCCTGCAGTGCTACAGGAAAAACTGTGCTTTAGTTGCAAAAGAACGCAAGCCGTCTTTCTCCTGGAGGCAGGGTGACTTCAGGTAGGAGGTCCTGATTGGAAGGAGAAGCCTAGTGTTTTTCTCTGTGCAGCTCAGACTAGGGAATGAGTGCCATTTCCACGGCATGTTAGACCTTGCTTGAACGTTGCTCTTGAACCTGTGCGAGTGCTGTGAATCAAGATATCACAAGAAAGAGTGCAGTGTGTTGCCCATGACTCAGCAGACACAGACGACCTCCGAGGGACCAATGGGCCTCGTTATTGCTCAGCAGGCCTACAGGGGTGTGGAGGTACTCTGAGATCTTGGAACAACAGTGATGCTCACCAGAGGGCGCGAGGAGTCCTGAAAAGGGTACTTCCTTTAAAGTAAAGCACAACAGCGACTAAGAGCTCATGGAAAGAGCTGCATGCCTCCCTTTCTGCAAGGGTACTCAGGTCCTTACCTCGAGGCAAGGACTCACGTGGAGATTCCCTTTAGCTCTAGAGCATGGAAAGGTGCGCCCCACCCCGGCCAATGAAGCTCCGTGTGTGGCCAGAGAAAACTCATTTTCTTCCCAGACCCATGCCTACAGTGACCAGGGGCCTGTCGACAGCAGAGAATTTCTGGGAACTTCACGGCAGCAAGAATGGAGGTTTCCAAATGGAAAGCAAGGTTAGTCCCATCATGCCCCCATTTCCATGGGCACAGCCAGCCTACATCTCTGTGGTTTTTAACAAGTCAAATGAGACACAGAGTACACACTGGTTGCTTCCCTCAGTCAACTTCTCGAGGCAGGGTGTTCTGCAACTAGTAAACGGCCTCACCCCGGAAAGCCCTAGCTAGGCCTCCTGGCCCGTGCCTCTTCAAATGCCTGCCGTGCTACAGGAAATACTGTGCTTTAGTTGCAATAGGAACGTAGCCGTCTTTCTCTAGGAGGCAAGGTGACTTCAGCTAGGAGGTCCTGGATGGATGGAGAAGGCTAGTGTTTTTCTCTGTGCAGCTCAAACTAGGGAAGGAGTGAGACTTCCACGGCAAGTTGGAACTTGCTAGAACCGTGCTCGTGAATCTGTGCGATTGCTGGCTAAATCAAGATGTACCAGTAAGAGTGCACTGTGTTACCCTACCTTCGGCATACACACTGTGATTCGGAAAGCTCCTGGCCTGGATATTGCTTAGAAGGGCCAGGGGAGCCTGAGGGTACTCAGTGTTCTTGCAGGCAATAGATATTCCAGGCTTGGCACCTAGGTGTCCTAACAAGCCTACTGGCGTAAAAATGCTGCCGAGCAGCGACTACGGCCTCATGGAAACTGCTACACGCCTCTGCTTCTGCATAGCATTTCAGGGCTTTACCTCGAGGCAAGTTCTCACGTTGCTTGCCATGGGAGCGATACAGCATGTTAGGATGCTGTATTTCTCCTTGAATAGAGTGACTTCAGGAACGAGGTCCTCGATCAATTCTAAGCAGAGTGTTTTCTCAGGGCAGCTCAGACGAGGGCAATGTCGAAGACTTCCAGGGCATGTTGGACTGCCTAGAAATGTGGTTCTGATGCTGTTCGAGTGCTCTGGAAATGTAGCTCTCCTGAAGTAACGTAGAGTGTGTTGCCCGAGACTCGGCAGACACAGAGGGCCTCCGAGGGACGTATGGGACTCAATGCTGCTCAGCAGGCCCACAGGGGTGTGGAGGGAGTCAGTGATCTTGGAACCAAAATGATGCTCACCCGAGGGGCCTAGGAGTCCTGAAAAGGGTACTTCCTTTAAAATAAAGCAGAACCTCCACTAAGAGCTCATGGAAAGAGCTGCATGCCTCCCTTTCTGCAGGGCTACTCAGGGCCTTACCTCGAGGCAAGGACTCACGTGGAGATTCCCTTTAGCTCTAGAGCATGGCAAGGTGAGCCCCACCCCGGCCAAAGGAGCTCCGTGTGTACCCAGAGAAAACTCATTTTCTTACCAGACCCATGCCTACAGTGGCCAGAGGCCTGTCAACAGCAGAGAATTTCAGGGAGCTTCATGGCAGCAAGAATGGATCTTTCCAAATGGAAAGCAAGGTTAGTACCATCACGCCCCTATTTCCATGGGCACAGGCAGCATATATCTCTGTGGTTTTTAACAAGTCAAAAGGGACACAGAGTACATACTGGTTGCTTCCCTGAATCAACTTCTCGAGGCAGGGTGTTCTGCATCTAGTGAACGGTTTCACCAACGAACGCCGTAGCCAGGCCTCTGGGACCGTGCCTCTTCAAAAGCCTGCAGTGCTACAGGAAAAACTGTGCTTTAGTTGCAAAAGAACGCAAGCCGTCTTTCTCCTGGAGGCAGGGTGACTTCAGGTAGGAGGTCCTGATTGGAAGGAGAAGCCTAGTGTTTTTCTCTGTGCAGCTCAGACTAGGGAATGAGTGCCATTTCCACGGCATGTTAGACCTTGCTTGAACGTTGCTCTTGAACCTGTGCGAGTGCTGTGAATCAAGATATCACAAGAAAGAGTGCAGTGTGTTGCCCATGACTCAGCAGACACAGACGACCTCCGAGGGACCAATGGGCCTCGTTATTGCTCAGCAGGCCTACAGGGGTGTGGAGGTACTCTGAGATCTTGGAACAACAGTGATGCTCACCAGAGGGCTCGAGGAGTCCTGAAAAGGGTACTTCCTTTAAAGTAAAGCACAACAGCGACTAAGAGCTCATGGAAAGAGCTGCATGCCTCCCTTTCTGCAAGGGTACTCAGGTCCTTACCTCGAGGCAAGGACTCACGTGGAGATTCCCTTTAGCTCTAGAGCATGGCAAGGTGCGCCCCACCCCGGCCAATGAAGCTCCGTGTGTGGCCAGAGAAAACTCATTTTCTTCCCAGACCCATGCCTACAGTGACCAGGGGCCTGTCGACAGCAGAGAATTTCTGGGAACTTCACGGCAGCAAGAATGGAGGTTTCCAAATGGAAAGCAAGGTTAGTCCCATCATGCCCCCATTTCCATGGGCACAGCCAGCATACATCTCTGTGGTTTTTAACAAGTCAAATGAGACACAGAGTACACACAGGTTGCTTCCCTCAGTCAACTTCTCGAGGCAGGGTGTTCTGCAACTAGTAAACGGCCTCACCCAGGAAAGCCCTAGCTAGGCCTCCTGGCCCGTGCCTCTTCAAATGCCTGCCGTGCTACAGGAAATACTGTGCTTTAGTTGCAATAGGAACGTAGCCGTCTTTCTCTAGGAGGCAAGGTGACTTCAGCTAGGAGGTCCTGGATGGATGGAGAAGGCTAGTGTTTTTCTCTGTGCAGCTCAAACTAGGGAAGGAGTGAGACTTCCACGGCAAGTTGGAACTTGCTAGAACCTTGCTCGTGAATCTGTGCGATTGCTGGCTAAATCAAGATGAACCAATAAGAGTGCACTGTGTTGCCCTACCTTCGGCATACACACTGTGATTCCCAAAGCTCCTGGCCTGGATATTGCTTAGAAGGGCCAGGGGAGCCTGAGGGTACTCAGTGTTCTTGCAGGCAATAGATATTCCAGGCTTGGCACCTAGGTGTCCTAACAAGCCTACTGGCGTAAAAATGCTGCCGAGCAGCGACTACGGCCTCATGGAAACTGCTACACGCCTCTGCTTCTGCATAGCATTTCAGGGCTTTACCTCGAGGCAAGTTCTCACGTTGCTTGCCATGGGAGCGATACAGCATGTTAGGATGCTGTATTTCTCCTTGAATAGAGTGACTTCAGGAACGAGGTCCTCGATCAATTCTAAGCAGAGTGTTTTCTCAGGGCAGCTCAGACGAGGGCAATGTCGAAGACTTCCAGGGCATGTTGGACTGCCTAGAAATGTGGTTCTGATGCTGTTCGAGTGCTCTGGAAATGTAGCTCTCCTGAAGTAACGTAGAGTGTGTTGCCCGAGACTCGGCAGACACAGAGGGCCTCCGAGGGACGTATGGGACTCAATGCTGCTCAGCAGGCCCACAGGGGTGTGGAGGGAGTCAGTGATCTTGGAACCAAAATGATGCTCACCCGAGGGGCCTAGGAGTCCTGAAAAGGGTACTTCCTTTAAAATAAAGCAGAACCTCCACTAAGAGCTCATGGAAAGAGCTGCATGCCTCCCTTTCTGCAGGGCTACTCAGGGCCTTACCTCGAGGCAAGGACTCACGTGGAGATTCCCTTTAGCTCTAGAGCATGGCAAGGTGAGCCCCACCCCGGCCAAAGAAGCTCCGTGTGTACCCAGAGAAAACTCATTTTCTTACCAGACCCATGCCTACAGTGGCCAGAGGCCTGTCAACAGCAGAGAATTTCAGGGAGCTTCATGGCAGCAAGAATGGATCTTTCCAAATGGAAAGCAAGGTTAGTACCATCACGCCCCTATTTCCATGGGCACAGGCAGCATATATCTCTGTGGTTTTTAACAAGTCAAAAGGGACACAGAGTACATACTGGTTGCTTCCCTGAATCAACTTCTCGAGGCAGGGTGTTCTGCATCTAGTGAACGGTTTCACCAACGAACGCCGTAGCCAGGCCTCTGGGACCGTGCCTCTTCAAAAGCCTGCAGTGCTACAGGAAAAACTGTGCTTTAGTTGCAAAAGAACGCAAGCCGTCTTTCTCCTGGAGGCAGGGTGACTTCAGGTAGGAGGTCCTGATTGGAAGGAGAAGCCTAGTGTTTTTCTCTGTGCAGCTCAGACTAGGGAATGAGTGCCATTTCCACGGCATGTTAGACCTTGCTTGAACGTTGCTCTTGAACCTGTGCGAGTGCTGTGAATCAAGATATCACAAGAAAGAGTGCAGTGTGTTGCCCATGACTCAGCAGACACAGACGACCTCCGAGGGACCAATGGGCCTCGTTATTGCTCAGCAGGCCTACAGGGGTGTGGAGGTACTCTGAGATCTTGGAACAACAGTGATGCTCACCAGAGGGCTCGAGGAGTCCTGAAAAGGGTACTTCCTTTAAAGTAAAGCACAACAGCGACTAAGAGCTCATGGAAAGAGCTGCATGCCTCCCTTTCTGCAAGGGTACTCAGGTCCTTACCTCGAGGCAAGGACTCACGTGGAGATTCCCTTTAGCTCTAGAGCATGGCAAGGTGCGCCCCACCCCGGCCAATGAAGCTCCGTGTGTGGCCAGAGAAAACTCATTTTCTTCCCAGACCCATGCCTACAGTGACCAGGGGCCTGTCAACAGCAGAGAATTTCTGGGAACTTCACGGCAGCAAGAATGGAGGTTTCCAAATGGAAAGCAAGGTTAGTCCCATCATGCCCCCATTTCCATGGGCACAGCCAACATACATCTCTGTGGTTTTTAACAAGTCAAATGAGACACAGAGTACACACTGGTTGCTTCCCTCAGTCAACTTCTCGAGGCAGGGTGTTCTGCAACTAGTAAACGGCCTCACCCCGGAAAGCCCTAGCTAGGCCTCCTGGCCCGTGCCTCTTCAAATGCCTGCCGTGCTACAGGAAATACTGTGCTTTAGTTGCAATAGGAACGTAGCCGTCTTTCTCTAGGAGGCAAGGTGACTTCAGCTAGGAGGTCCTGGATGGATGGAGAAGGCTAGTGTTTTTCTCTGTGCAGCTCAAACTAGGGAAGGAGTGAGACTTCCACGGCAAGTTGGAACTTGCTAGAACCGTGCTCGTGAATCTGTGCGATTGCTGGCTAAATCAAGATGTACCAGTAAGAGTGCACTGTGTTACCCTACCTTCGGCATACACACTGTGATTCGGAAAGCTCCTGGCCTGGATATTGCTTAGAAGGGCCAGGGGAGCCTGAGGGTACTCAGTGTTCTTGCAGGCAATAGATATTCCAGGCTTGGCACCTAGGTGTCCTAACAAGCCTACTGGCGTAAAAATGCTGCCGAGCAGCGACTACGGCCTCATGGAAACTGCTACACGCCTCTGCTTCTGCATAGCATTTCAGGGCTTTACCTCGAGGCAAGTTCTCACGTTGCTTGCCATGGGAGCGATACAGCATGTTAGGATGCTGTATTTCTCCTTGAATAGAGTGACTTCAGGAACGAGGTCCTCGATCAATTCTAAGCAGAGTGTTTTCTCAGGGCAGCTCAGACGAGGGCAATGTCGAAGACTTCCAGGGCATGTTGGACTGCCTAGAAATGTGGTTCTGATGCTGTTCGAGTGCTCTGGAAATGTAGCTCTCCTGAAGTAACGTAGAGTGTGTTGCCCGAGACTCGGCAGACACAGAGGGCCTCCGAGGGACGTATGGGACTCAATGCTGCTCAGCAGGCCCACAGGGGTGTGGAGGGAGTCAGTGATCTTGGAACCAAAATGATGCTCACCCGAGGGGCCTAGGAGTCCTGAAAAGGGTACTTCCTTTAAAATAAAGCAGAACCTCCACTAAGAGCTCATGGAAAGAGCTGCATGCCTCCCTTTCTGCAGGGCTACTCAGGGCCTTACCTCGAGGCAAGGACTCACGTGGAGATTCCCTTTAGCTCTAGAGCATGGCAAGGTGAGCCCCACCCCGGCCAAAGAAGCTCCGTGTGTACCCAGAGAAAACTCATTTTCTTACCAGACCCATGCCTACAGTGGCCAGAGGCCTGTCAACAGCAGAGAATTTCAGGGAGCTTCATGGCAGCAAGAATGGATCTTTCCAAATGGAAAGCAAGGTTAGTACCATCACGCCCCTATTTCCATGGGCACAGGCAGCATATATCTCTGTGGTTTTTAACAAGTCAAAAGGGACACAGAGTACATACTGGTTGCTTCCCTGAATCAACTTCTCGAGGCAGGGTGTTCTGCATCTAGTGAACGGTTTCACCAACGAACGCCGTAGCCAGGCCTCTGGGACCGTGCCTCTTCAAAAGCCTGCAGTGCTACAGGAAAAACTGTGCTTTAGTTGCAAAAGAACGCAAGCCGTCTTTCTCCTGGAGGCAGGGTGACTTCAGGTAGGAGGTCCTGATTGGAAGGAGAAGCCTAGTGTTTTTCTCTGTGCAGCTCAGACTAGGGAATGAGTGCCATTTCCACGGCATGTTAGACCTTGCTTGAACGTTGCTCTTGAACCTGTGCGAGTGCTGTGAATCAAGATATCACAAGAAAGAGTGCAGTGTGTTGCCCATGACTCAGCAGACACAGACGACCTCCGAGGGACCAATGGGCCTCGTTATTGCTCAGCAGGCCTACAGGGGTGTGGAGGTACTCTGAGATCTTGGAACAACAGTGATGCTCACCAGAGGGCTCGAGGAGTCCTGAAAAGGGTACTTCCTTTAAAGTAAAGCACAACAGCGACTAAGAGCTCATGGAAAGAGCTGCATGCCTCCCTTTCTGCAAGGGTACTCAGGTCCTTACCTCGAGGCAAGGACTCACGTGGAGATTCCCTTTAGCTCTAGAGCATGGCAAGGTGCGCCCCACCCCGGCCAATGAAGCTCCGTGTGTGGCCAGAGAAAACTCATTTTCTTCCCAGACCCATGCCTACAGTGACCAGGGGCCTGTCAACAGCAGAGAATTTCTGGGAACTTCACGGCAGCAAGAATGGAGGTTTCCAAATGGAAAGCAAGGTTAGTCCCATCATGCCCCCATTTCCATGGGCACAGCCAACATACATCTCTGTGGTTTTTAACAAGTCAAATGAGACACAGAGTACACACTGGTTGCTTCCCTCAGTCAACTTCTCGAGGCAGGGTGTTCTGCAACTAGTAAACGGCCTCACCCCGGAAAGCCCTAGCTAGGCCTCCTGGCCCGTGCCTCTTCAAATGCCTGCCGTGCTACAGGAAATACTGTGCTTTAGTTGCAATAGGAACGTAGCCGTCTTTCTCTAGGAGGCAAGGTGACTTCAGCTAGGAGGTCCTGGATGGATGGAGAAGGCTAGTGTTTTTCTCTGTGCAGCTCAAACTAGGGAAGGAGTGAGACTTCCACGGCAAGTTGGAACTTGCTAGAACCGTGCTCGTGAATCTGTGCGATTGCTGGCTAAATCAAGATGTACCAGTAAGAGTGCACTGTGTTACCCTACCTTCGGCATACACACTGTGATTCGGAAAGCTCCTGGCCTGGATATTGCTTAGAAGGGCCAGGGGAGCCTGAGGGTACTCAGTGTTCTTGCAGGCAATAGATATTCCAGGCTTGGCACCTAGGTGTCCTAACAAGCCTACTGGCGTAAAAATGCTGCCGAGCAGCGACTACGGCCTCATGGAAACTGCTACACGCCTCTGCTTCTGCATAGCATTTCAGGGCTTTACCTCGAGGCAAGTTCTCACGTTGCTTGCCATGGGAGCGATACAGCATGTTAGGATGCTGTATTTCTCCTTGAATAGAGTGACTTCAGGAACGAGGTCCTCGATCAATTCTAAGCAGAGTGTTTTCTCAGGGCAGCTCAGACGAGGGCAATGTCGAAGACTTCCAGGGCATGTTGGACTGCCTAGAAATGTGGTTCTGATGCTGTTCGAGTGCTCTGGAAATGTAGCTCTCCTGAAGTAACGTAGAGTGTGTTGCCCGAGACTCGGCAGACACAGAGGGCCTCCGAGGGACGTATGGGACTCAATGCTGCTCAGCAGGCCCACAGGGGTGTGGAGGGAGTCAGTGATCTTGGAACCAAAATGATGCTCACCCGAGGGGCCTAGGAGTCCTGAAAAGGGTACTTCCTTTAAAATAAAGCAGAACCTCCACTAAGAGCTCATGGAAAGAGCTGCATGCCTCCCTTTCTGCAGGGCTACTCAGGGCCTTACCTCGAGGCAAGGACTCACGTGGAGATTCCCTTTAGCTCTAGAGCATGGCAAGGTGAGCCCCACCCCGGCCAAAGAAGCTCCGTGTGTACCCAGAGAAAACTCATTTTCTTACCAGACCCATGCCTACAGTGGCCAGAGGCCTGTCAACAGCAGAGAATTTCAGGGAGCTTCATGGCAGCAAGAATGGATCTTTCCAAATGGAAAGCAAGGTTAGTACCATCACGCCCCTATTTCCATGGGCACAGGCAGCATATATCTCTGTGGTTTTTAACAAGTCAAAAGGGACACAGAGTACATACTGGTTGCTTCCCTGAATCAACTTCTCGAGGCAGGGTGTTCTGCATCTAGTGAACGGTTTCACCAACGAACGCCGTAGCCAGGCCTCTGGGACCGTGCCTCTTCAAAAGCCTGCAGTGCTACAGGAAAAACTGTGCTTTAGTTGCAAAAGAACGCAAGCCGTCTTTCTCCTGGAGGCAGGGTGACTTCAGGTAGGAGGTCCTGATTGGAAGGAGAAGCCTAGTGTTTTTCTCTGTGCAGCTCAGACTAGGGAATGAGTGCCATTTCCACGGCATGTTAGACCTTGCTTGAACGTTGCTCTTGAACCTGTGCGAGTGCTGTGAATCAAGATATCACAAGAAAGAGTGCAGTGTGTTGCCCATGACTCAGCAGACACAGACGACCTCCGAGGGACCAATGGGCCTCGTTATTGCTCAGCAGGCCTACAGGGGTGTGGAGGTACTCTGAGATCTTGGAACAACAGTGATGCTCACCAGAGGGCTCGAGGAGTCCTGAAAAGGGTACTTCCTTTAAAGTAAAGCACAACAGCGACTAAGAGCTCATGGAAAGAGCTGCATGCCTCCCTTTCTGCAAGGGTACTCAGGTCCTTACCTCGAGGCAAGGACTCACGTGGAGATTCCCTTTAGCTCTAGAGCATGGCAAGGTGCGCCCCACCCCGGCCAATGAAGCTCCGTGTGTGGCCAGAGAAAACTCATTTTCTTCCCAGACCCATGCCTACAGTGACCAGGGGCCTGTCAACAGCAGAGAATTTCTGGGAACTTCACGGCAGCAAGAATGGAGGTTTCCAAATGGAAAGCAAGGTTAGTCCCATCATGCCCCCATTTCCATGGGCACAGCCAGCATACATCTCTGTGGTTTTTAACAAGTCAAATGAGACACAGAGTACACACTGGTTGCTTCCCTCAGTCAACTTCTCGAGGCAGGGTGTTCTGCAACTAGTAAACGGCCTCACCCCGGAAAGCCCTAGCTAGGCCTCCTGGCCCGTGCCTCTTCAAATGCCTGCCGTGCTACAGGAAATACTGTGCTTTAGTTGCAATAGGAACGTAGCCGTCTTTCTCTAGGAGGCAAGGTGACTTCAGCTAGGAGGTCCTGGATGGATGGAGAAGGCTAGTGTTTTTCTCTGTGCAGCTCAAACTAGGGAAGGAGTGAGACTTCCACGGCAAGTTGGAACTTGCTAGAACCGTGCTCGTGAATCTGTGCGATTGCTGGCTAAATCAAGATGTACCAGTAAGAGTGCACTGTGTTACCCTACCTTCGGCATACACACTGTGATTCGGAAAGCTCCTGGCCTGGATATTGCTTAGAAGGGCCAGGGGAGCCTGAGGGTACTCAGTGTTCTTGCAGGCAATAGATATTCCAGGCTTGGCACCTAGGTGTCCTAACAAGCCTACTGGCGTAAAAATGCTGCCGAGCAGCGACTACGGCCTCATGGAAACTGCTACACGCCTCTGCTTCTGCATAGCATTTCAGGGCTTTACCTCGAGGCAAGTTCTCACGTTGCTTGCCATGGGAGCGATACAGCATGTTAGGATGCTGTATTTCTCCTTGAATAGAGTGACTTCAGGAACGAGGTCCTCGATCAATTCTAAGCAGAGTGTTTTCTCAGGGCAGCTCAGACGAGGGCAATGTCGAAGACTTCCAGGGCATGTTGGACTGCCTAGAAATGTGGTTCTGATGCTGTTCGAGTGCTCTGGAAATGTAGCTCTCCTGAAGTAACGTAGAGTGTGTTGCCCGAGACTCGGCAGACACAGAGGGCCTCCGAGGGACGTATGGGACTCAATGCTGCTCAGCAGGCCCACAGGGGTGTGGAGGGAGTCAGTGATCTTGGAACCAAAATGATGCTCACCCGAGGGGCCTAGGAGTCCTGAAAAGGGTACTTCCTTTAAAATAAAGCAGAACCTCCACTAAGAGCTCATGGAAAGAGCTGCATGCCTCCCTTTCTGCAGGGCTACTCAGGGCCTTACCTCGAGGCAAGGACTCACGTGGAGATTCCCTTTAGCTCTAGAGCATGGCAAGGTGAGCCCCACCCCGGCCAAAGAAGCTCCGTGTGTACCCAGAGAAAACTCATTTTCTTACCAGACCCATGCCTACAGTGGCCAGAGGCCTGTCAACAGCAGAGAATTTCAGGGAGCTTCATGGCAGCAAGAATGGATCTTTCCAAATGGAAAGCAAGGTTAGTACCATCACGCCCCTATTTCCATGGGCACAGGCAGCATATATCTCTGTGGTTTTTAACAAGTCAAAAGGGACACAGAGTACATACTGGTTGCTTCCCTGAATCAACTTCTCGAGGCAGGGTGTTCTGCATCTAGTGAACGGTTTCACCAACGAACGCCGTAGCCAGGCCTCTGGGACCGTGCCTCTTCAAAAGCCTGCAGTGCTACAGGAAAAACTGTGCTTTAGTTGCAAAAGAACGCAAGCCGTCTTTCTCCTGGAGGCAGGGTGACTTCAGGTAGGAGGTCCTGATTGGAAGGAGAAGCCTAGTGTTTTTCTCTGTGCAGCTCAGACTAGGGAATGAGTGCCATTTCCACGGCATGTTAGACCTTGCTTGAACGTTGCTCTTGAACCTGTGCGAGTGCTGTGAATCAAGATATCACAAGAAAGAGTGCAGTGTGTTGCCCATGACTCAGCAGACACAGACGACCTCCGAGGGACCAATGGGCCTCGTTATTGCTCAGCAGGCCTACAGGGGTGTGGAGGTACTCTGAGATCTTGGAACAACAGTGATGCTCACCAGAGGGCTCGAGGAGTCCTGAAAAGGGTACTTCCTTTAAAGTAAAGCACAACAGCGACTAAGAGCTCATGGAAAGAGCTGCATGCCTCCCTTTCTGCAAGGGTACTCAGGTCCTTACCTCGAGGCAAGGACTCACGTGGAGATTCCCTTTAGCTCTAGAGCATGGCAAGGTGCGCCCCACCCCGGCCAATGAAGCTCCGTGTGTGGCCAGAGAAAACTCATTTTCTTACCAGACCCATGCCTACAGTGGCCAGAGGCCTGTCAACAGCAGAGAATTTCAGGGAGCTTCATGGCAGCAAGAATGGATCTTTCCAAATGGAAAGCAAGGTTAGTACCATCACGCCCCTATTTCCATGGGCACAGGCAGCATATATCTCTGTGGTTTTTAACAAGTCAAAAGGGACACAGAGTACATACTGGTTGCTTCCCTGAATCAACTTCTCGAGGCAGGGTGTTCTGCATCTAGTGAACGGTTTCACCAACGAACGCCGTAGCCAGGCCTCTGGGACCGTGCCTCTTCAAAAGCCTGCAGTGCTACAGGAAAAACTGTGCTTTAGTTGCAAAAGAACGCAAGCCGTCTTTCTCCTGGAGGCAGGGTGACTTCAGGTAGGAGGTCCTGATTGGAAGGAGAAGCCTAGTGTTTTTCTCTGTGCAGCTCAGACTAGGGAATGAGTGCCATTTCCACGGCATGTTAGACCTTGCTTGAACGTTGCTCTTGAACCTGTGCGAGTGCTGTGAATCAAGATATCACAAGAAAGAGTGCAGTGTGTTGCCCATGACTCAGCAGACACAGACGACCTCCGAGGGACCAATGGGCCTCGTTATTGCTCAGCAGGCCTACAGGGGTGTGGAGGTACTCTGAGATCTTGGAACAACAGTGATGCTCACCAGAGGGCTCGAGGAGTCCTGAAAAGGGTACTTCCTTTAAAGTAAAGCACAACAGCGACTAAGAGCTCATGGAAAGAGCTGCATGCCTCCCTTTCTGCAAGGGTACTCAGGTCCTTACCTCGAGGCAAGGACTCACGTGGAGATTCCCTTTAGCTCTAGAGCATGGCAAGGTGCGCCCCACCCCGGCCAATGAAGCTCCGTGTGTGGCCAGAGAAAACTCATTTTCTTCCCAGACCCATGCCTACAGTGACCAGGGGCCTGTCAACAGCAGAGAATTTCTGGGAACTTCACGGCAGCAAGAATGGAGGTTTCCAAATGGAAAGCAAGGTTAGTCCCATCATGCCCCCATTTCCATGGGCACAGCCAGCATACATCTCTGTGGTTTTTAACAAGTCAAATGAGACACAGAGTACACACTGGTTGCTTCCCTCAGTCAACTTCTCGAGGCAGGGTGTTCTGCAACTAGTAAACGGCCTCACCCAGGAAAGCCCCAGCTAGGCCTCCTGGCCCGTGCCTCTTCAAATGCCTGCCGTGCTACAGGAAATACTGTGCTTTAGTTGCAATAGGAACGTAGCCGTCTTTCTCTAGGAGGCAAGGTGACTTCAGCTAGGAGGTCCTGGATGGATGGAGAAGGCTAGTGTTTTTCTCTGTGCAGCTCAAACTAGGGAAGGAGTGAGACTTCCACGGCAAGTTGGAACTTGCTAGAACCTTGCTCGTGAATCTGTGCGATTGCTGGCTAAATCAAGATGAACCAATAAGAGTGCACTGTGTTGCCCTACCTTCGGCATACACACTGTGATTCCCAAAGCTCCTGGCCTGGATATTGCTTAGAAGGGCCAGGGGAGCCTGAGGGTACTCAGTGTTCTTGCAGGCAATAGATATTCCAGGCTTGGCACCTAGGTGTCCTAACAAGCCTACTGGCGTAAAAATGCTGCCGAGCAGCGACTACGGCCTCATGGAAACTGCTACACGCCTCTGCTTCTGCATAGCATTTCAGAGCTTTACCTCGAGGCAAGTTCTCACCTTGCTTGCGCTGTGAGCGATACAGCATGTTAGGATGCTGTATTTCTCCTTGAATAGAGTGACTTCAGGAACGAGGTCCTCGATAAATTCTAAGCAGAGTGTTTTCTCAGGGCAGCTCAGACGAGGGCAATGTCGAAGACTTCCAGGGCATGTTGGACTGCCTAGAAATGCGGTTCTGATGCTGATCGAGTGCTCTGGAAATGTAGCTCTCCTGAAGTAACGTAGAGTGTGTTGCCCGAGACTCGGCAGACACAGAGGGCCTCCGAGGGACGTATGGGACTCAATGCTGCTCAGCAGGCCCACAGGGGTGTGGAGGGAGTCAGTGATCTTGGAACCAAAATGATGCTCACCCGAGGGGCCTAGGAGTCCTGAAAAGGGTACTTCCTTTAAAATAAAGCAGAACCTCCACTAAGAGCTCATGGAAAGAGCTGCATGCCTCCCTTTCTGCAGGGCTACTCAGGGCCTTACCTCGAGGCAAGGACTCACGTGGAGATTCCCTTTAGCTCTAGAGCATGGCAAGGTGAGCCCCACCCCGGCCAATGAAGCTCCGTGTGTACCCAGAGAAAACTCATTTTCTTACCAGACCCATGCCTACAGTGGCCAGAGGCCTGTCAACAGCAGAGAATTTCAGGGAGCTTCATGGCAGCAAGAATGGATCTTTCCAAATGGAAAGCAAGGTTAGTACCATCACGCCCCTATTTCCATGGGCACAGGCAGCATATATCTCTGTGGTTTTTAACAAGTCAAAAGGGACACAGAGTACATACTGGTTGCTTCCCTGAATCAACTTCTCGAGGCAGGGTGTTCTGCATCTAGTGAACGGTTTCACCAACGAACGCCGTAGCCAGGCCTCTGGGACCGTGCCTCTTCAAAAGCCTGCAGTGCTACAGGAAAAACTGTGCTTTAGTTGCAAAAGAACGCAAGCCGTCTTTCTCCTGGAGGCAGGGTGACTTCAGGTAGGAGGTCCTGATTGGAAGGAGAAGCCTAGTGTTTTTCTCTGTGCAGCTCAGACTAGGGAATGAGTGCCATTTCCACGGCATGTTAGACCTTGCTTGAACGTTGCTCTTGAACCTGTGCGAGTGCTGTGAATCAAGATATCACAAGAAAGAGTGCAGTGTGTTGCCCATGACTCAGCAGACACAGACGACCTCCGAGGGACCAATGGGCCTCGTTATTGCTCAGCAGGCCTACAGGGGTGTGGAGGTACTCTGAGATCTTGGAACAACAGTGATGCTCACCAGAGGGCTCGAGGAGTCCTGAAAAGGGTACTTCCTTTAAAGTAAAGCACAACAGCGACTAAGAGCTCATGGAAAGAGCTGCATGCCTCCCTTTCTGCAAGGGTACTCAGGTCCTTACCTCGAGGCAAGGACTCACGTGGAGATTCCCTTTAGCTCTAGAGCATGGCAAGGTGCGCCCCACCCCGGCCAATGAAGCTCCGTGTGTGGCCAGAGAAAACTCATTTTCTTCCCAGACCCATGCCTACAGTGACCAGGGGCCTGTCAACAGCAGAGAATTTCTGGGAACTTCACGGCAGCAAGAATGGAGGTTTCCAAATGGAAAGCAAGGTTAGTCCCATCATGCCCCCATTTCCATGGGCACAGCCAGCATACATCTCTGTGGTTTTTAACAAGTCAAATGAGACACAGAGTACACACTGGTTGCTTCCCTCAGTCAACTTCTCGAGGCAGGGTGTTCTGCAACTAGTAAACGGCCTCACCCAGGAAAGCCCCAGCTAGGCCTCCTGGCCCGTGCCTCTTCAAATGCCTGCCGTGCTACAGGAAATACTGTGCTTTAGTTGCAATAGGAACGTAGCCGTCTTTCTCTAGGAGGCAAGGTGACTTCAGCTAGGAGGTCCTGGATGGATGGAGAAGGCTAGTGTTTTTCTCTGTGCAGCTCAAACTAGGGAAGGAGTGAGACTTCCACGGCAAGTTGGAACTTGCTAGAACCGTGCTCGTGAATCTGTGCGATTGCTGGCTAAATCAAGATGTACCAGTAAGAGTGCACTGTGTTACCCTACCTTCGGCATACACACTGTGATTCGGAAAGCTCCTGGCCTGGATATTGCTTAGAAGGGCCAGGGGAGCCAGAGGGTACTCAGTGTTCTTGCAGGCAATAGATATTCCAGGCTTGGCACCTAGGTGTCCTAACAAGCCTACTGGCGTAAAAATGCTGCCGAGCAGCGACTACGGCCTCATGGAAACTGCTACACGCCTCTGCTTCTGCATAGCATTTCAGGGCTTTACCTCGAGGCAAGTTCTCACGTTGCTTGCCCTGGGAGCGATACAGCATGTTAGGATGCTGTATTTCTCCTTGAATAGAGTGACTTCAGGAACGAGGTCCTCGATAAATTCTAAGCAGAGTGTTTTCTCAGGGCAGCTCAGACGAGGGCAATGTCGAAGAATTCCAGGGCATGTTGGACTGCCTAGAAATGCGGTTCTGATGCTGTTCGAGTGCTCTGGAAATGTAGCTCTCCTGAAGTAACGTAGAGTTTGTTGCCCGAGACTCGGCAGACACAGAGGGCCTCCGAGGGACGTATGGGACTCAATGCTGCTCAGCAGGCCCACAGGGGTGTGGAGGGAGTCAGTGATCTTGGAACCAAAATGATGCTCACCCGAGGGGCCTAGGAGTCCTGAAAAGGGTACTTCCTTTAAAATAAAGCAGAACCTCCACTAAGAGCTCATGGAAAGAGCTGCATGCCTCCCTTTCTGCAAGGGTACTCAGGTCCTTACCTCGAGGCAAGGACTCACGTGGAGATTCCCTTTAGCTCTAGAGCATGGCAAGGTGCGCCCCACCCCTGCCAATGAAGCTCCGTGTGTGGCCAGAGAAAACTCATTTTCTTCCCAGACCCATGCCTACCGTGACCAGGGGCCTGTCAACAGCAGAGAATTTCTGGGAACTTCACGGCAGCAAGAATGGAGGTTTCCAAATGGAAAGCAAGGTTAGTCCCATCATGCCCCCATTTCCATGGGCACAGCCAGCATACATCTCTGTGGTTTTTAACAAGTCAAATGAGACACAGAGTACACACTTGTTGCTTCCCTCAGTCAACTTCTCGAGGCAGGGTGTTCTGCAACTAGTAAACGGCCTCACCCAGGAAAGCCCTAGCTAGGCCTCCTGGCCCGTGCCTCTTCAAATGCCTGCCGTGCTACAGGAAATACTGTGCTTTAGTTGCAATAGGAACGTAGCCGTCTTTCTCTAGGAGGCAAGGTGACTTCAGCTAGGAGGTCCTGGATGGATGGAGAAGGCTAGTGTTTTTCTCTGTGCAGCTCAAACTAGGGAAGGAGTGAGACTTCCACGGCAAGTTGGAACTTGCTAGAACCGTGCTCGTGAATCTGTGCGATTGCTGGCTAAATCAAGATGTACCAATAAGAGTGCACTGTGTTGCCCTACCTTCGGCATACACACTGTGATTCGGAAAGCTCCTGGCCTGGATATTGCTTAGAAGGGCCAGGGGAGCCTGAGGGTACTCAGTGTTCTTGCAGGCAATAGATATTCCAGGCTTGGCACCTAGGTGTCCTAACAAGCCTACTGGCGTAAAAATGCTGCCGAGCAGCGACTACGGCCTCATGGAAACTGATACACGCCTCTGCTTCTGCATAGCATTTCAGGGCTTTACCTCGAGGCAAGTTCTCACGTTGCTTGCCCTGGGAGCGATACAGCATGTTAGGATGCTGTATTTCTCCTTGAATAGAGTGACTTCAGGAACGAGGTCCTCGATCAATTCTAAGCAGAGTGTTTTCACAGGGCAGCTCAGACGAGGGCAATGTCGAAGACTTCCAGGGCATGTTGGACTGCCTAGAAATGTGGTTCTGATGCTGTTCGAGTGCTCTGGAAATGTAGCTCTCCTGAAGTAACGTAGAGTTTGTTGCCCGAGACTCGGCAGACACAGAGGGCCTCCGAGGGACGTATGGGACTCAATGCTGCTCAGCAGGCCCACAGGGGTGTGGAGGGAGTCAGTGATCTTGGAACCAAAATGATGCTCACCCGAGGGGCCTAGGAGTCCTGAAACGGGTACTTCCTTTAAAATAAAGCAGAACCTCCACTAAGAGCTCATGGAAAGAGCTGCATGCCTCCCTTTCTGCAGGGCTACTCAGGGCCTTACCTCGAGGCAAGGACTCACGTGGAGATTCCCTTTAGCTCTAGAGCATGGCAAGGTGAGCCCCACCCCGGCCAATGAAGCTCCGTGTGTACCCAGAGAAAACTCATTTTCTTACCAGACCCATGCCTACAGTGGCCAGAGGCCTGTCAACAGCAGAGAATTTCAGGGAGCTTCATGGCAGCAAGAATGGATCTTTCCAAATGGAAAGCAAGGTTAGTACCATCACGCCCCCATTTCCATGGGCACAGGCAGCATATATCTCTGTGGTTTTTAACAAGTCAAAAGGGACACAGTACATACTGGTTGCTTCCCTGAATCAACTTCTCGAGGCAGGGTGTTCTGCATCTAGTGAACGGTTTCACCAACGAACGCCGTAGCCAGGCCTCTGGGACCGTGCCTCTTCAAAAGCCTGCAGTGCTACAGGAAAAACTGTGCTTTAGTTGCAAAAGAACGCAAGCCGTCTTTCTCCTGGAGGCAGGGTGACTTCAGGTAGGAGGTCCTGATTGGAAGGAGAAGCCTAGTGTTTTTCTCTGTGCAGCTCAGACTAGGGAATGAGTGCCATTTCCACGGCATGTTAGACCTTGCTTGAACGTTGCTCTTGAACCTGTGCGAGTGCTGTGAATCAAGATATCACAAGAAAGAGTGCAGTGTGTTGCCCATGACTCAGCAGACACAGACGACCTCCGAGGGACCAATGGGCCTCGTTATTGCTCAGCAGGCCTACAGGGGTGTGGAGGTACTCTGAGATCTTGGAACAACAGTGATGCTCACCAGAGGGCGCGAGGAGTCCTGAAAAGGTTACTTCCTTTAAAGTAAAGCACAACAGCGACTAAGAGCTCATGGAAATAGCTGCATGCCTCCCTTTCTGCAAGGGTACTCAGGTCCTTACCTCGAGGCAAGGACTCACGTGGAGATTCCCTTTAGCTCTAGAGCATGGCAAGGTGCGCCCCACCCCGGCCAATGAAGCTCCGTGTGTGGCCAGAGAAAACTCATTTTCTTCCCAGACCCATGCCTACAGTGACCAGGGGCCTGTCGACAGCAGAGAATTTCTGGGAACTTCACGGCAGCAAGAATGGAGGTTTCCAAATGGAAAGCAAGGTTAGTCCCATCATGCCCCCATTTCCATGGGCACAGCCAGCATACATCTCTGTGGTTTTTAACAAGTCAAATGAGACACAGAGTACACACTGGTTGCTTCCCTCAGTCAACTTCTCGAGGCAGGGTGTTCTGCAACTAGTAAACGGCCTCACCCCGGAAAGCCCTAGCTAGGCCTCCTGGCCCGTGCCTCTTCAAATGCCTGCCGTGCTACAGGAAATACTGTGCTTTAGTTGCAATAGGAACGTAGCCGTCTTTCTCTAGGAGGCAAGGTGACTTCAGCTAGGAGGTCCTGGATGGATGGAGAAGGCTAGTGTTTTTCTCTGTGCAGCTCAAACTAGGGAAGGAGTGAGACTTCCACGGCAAGTTGGAACTTGCTAGAACCGTGCTCGTGAATCTGTGCGATTGCTGGCTAAATCAAGATGTACCAGTAAGAGTGCACTGTGTTACCCTACCTTCGGCATACACACTGTGATTCGGAAAGCTCCTGGCCTGGATATTGCTTAGAAGGGCCAGGGGAGCCTGAGGGTACTCAGTGTTCTTGCAGGCAATAGATATTCCAGGCTTGGCACCTAGGTGTCCTAACAAGCCTACTGGCGTAAAAATGCTGCCGAGCAGCGACTACGGCCTCATGGAAACTGCTACACGCCTCTGCTTCTGCATAGCATTTCAGGGCTTTACCTCGAGGCAAGTTCTCACGTTGCTTGCCATGGGAGCGATACAGCATGTTAGGATGCTGTATTTCTCCTTGAATAGAGTGACTTCAGGAACGAGGTCCTCGATCAATTCTAAGCAGAGTGTTTTCTCAGGGCAGCTCAGACGAGGGCAATGTCGAAGACTTCCAGGGCATGTTGGACTGCCTAGAAATGTGGTTCTGATGCTGTTCGAGTGCTCTGGAAATGTAGCTCTCCTGAAGTAACGTAGAGTGTGTTGCCCGAGACTCGGCAGACACAGAGGGCCTCCGAGGGACGTATGGGACTCAATGCTGCTCAGCAGGCCCACAGGGGTGTGGAGGGAGTCAGTGATCTTGGAACCAAAATGATGCTCACCCGAGGGGCCTAGGAGTCCTGAAAAGGGTACTTCCTTTAAAATAAAGCAGAACCTCCACTAAGAGCTCATGGAAAGAGCTGCATGCCTCCCTTTCTGCAGGGCTACTCAGGGCCTTACCTCGAGGCAAGGACTCACGTGGAGATTCCCTTTAGCTCTAGAGCATGGCAAGGTGAGCCCCACCCCGGCCAAAGAAGCTCCGTGTGTACCCAGAGAAAACTCATTTTCTTACCAGACCCATGCCTACAGTGGCCAGAGGCCTGTCAACAGCAGAGAATTTCAGGGAGCTTCATGGCAGCAAGAATGGATCTTTCCAAATGGAAAGCAAGGTTAGTACCATCACGCCCCTATTTCCATGGGCACAGGCAGCATATATCTCTGTGGTTTTTAACAAGTCAAAAGGGACACAGAGTACATACTGGTTGCTTCCCTGAATCAACTTCTCGAGGCAGGGTGTTCTGCATCTAGTGAACGGTTTCACCAACGAACGCCGTAGCCAGGCCTCTGGGACCGTGCCTCTTCAAAAGCCTGCAGTGCTACAGGAAAAACTGTGCTTTAGTTGCAAAAGAACGCAAGCCGTCTTTCTCCTGGAGGCAGGGTGACTTCAGGTAGGAGGTCCTGATTGGAAGGAGAAGCCTAGTGTTTTTCTCTGTGCAGCTCAGACTAGGGAATGAGTGCCATTTCCACGGCATGTTAGACCTTGCTTGAACGTTGCTCTTGAACCTGTGCGAGTGCTGTGAATCAAGATATCACAAGAAAGAGTGCAGTGTGTTGCCCATGACTCAGCAGACACAGACGACCTCCGAGGGACCAATGGGCCTCGTTATTGCTCAGCAGGCCTACAGGGGTGTGGAGGTACTCTGAGATCTTGGAACAACAGTGATGCTCACCAGAGGGCTCGAGGAGTCCTGAAAAGGGTACTTCCTTTAAAGTAAAGCACAACAGCGACTAAGAGCTCATGGAAAGAGCTGCATGCCTCCCTTTCTGCAAGGGTACTCAGGTCCTTACCTCGAGGCAAGGACTCACGTGGAGATTCCCTTTAGCTCTAGAGCATGGCAAGGTGCGCCCCACCCCGGCCAATGAAGCTCCGTGTGTGGCCAGAGAAAACTCATTTTCTTCCCAGACCCATGCCTACAGTGACCAGGGGCCTGTCAACAGCAGAGAATTTCTGGGAACTTCACGGCAGCAAGAATGGAGGTTTCCAAATGGAAAGCAAGGTTAGTCCCATCATGCCCCCATTTCCATGGGCACAGCCAGCATACATCTCTGTGGTTTTTAACAAGTCAAATGAGACACAGAGTACACACTGGTTGCTTCCCTCAGTCAACTTCTCGAGGCAGGGTGTTCTGCAACTAGTAAACGGCCTCACCCAGGAAAGCCCCAGCTAGGCCTCCTGGCCCGTGCCTCTTCAAATGCCTGCCGTGCTACAGGAAATACTGTGCTTTAGTTGCAATAGGAACGTAGCCGTCTTTCTCTAGGAGGCAAGGTGACTTCAGCTAGGAGGTCCTGGATGGATGGAGAAGGCTAGTGTTTTTCTCTGTGCAGCTCAAACTAGGGAAGGAGTGAGACTTCCACGGCAAGTTGGAACTTGCTAGAACCGTGCTCGTGAATCTGTGCGATTGCTGGCTAAATCAAGATGTACCAGTAAGAGTGCACTGTGTTACCCTACCTTCGGCATACACACTGTGATTCGGAAAGCTCCTGGCCTGGATATTGCTTAGAAGGGCCAGGGGAGCCAGAGGGTACTCAGTGTTCTTGCAGGCAATAGATATTCCAGGCTTGGCACCTAGGTGTCCTAACAAGCCTACTGGCGTAAAAATGCTGCCGAGCAGCGACTACGGCCTCATGGAAACTGCTACACGCCTCTGCTTCTGCATAGCATTTCAGGGCTTTACCTCGAGGCAAGTTCTCACGTTGCTTGCCCTGGGAGCGATACAGCATGTTAGGATGCTGTATTTCTCCTTGAATAGAGTGACTTCAGGAACGAGGTCCTCGATAAATTCTAAGCAGAGTGTTTTCTCAGGGCAGCTCAGACGAGGGCAATGTCGAAGACTTCCAGGGCATGTTGGACTGCCTAGAAATGCGGTTCTGATGCTGTTCGAGTGCTCTGGAAATGTAGCTCTCCTGAAGTAACGTAGAGTGTGTTGCCCGAGACTCGGCAGACACAGAGGGCCTCCGAGGGACGTATGGGACTCAATGCTGCTCAGCAGGCCCACAGGGGTGTGGAGGGAGTCAGTGATCTTGGAACCAAAATGATGCTCACCCGAGGGGCCTAGGAGTCCTGAAAAGGGTACTTCCTTTAAAATAAAGCAGAACCTCCACTAAGAGCTCATGGAAAGAGCTGCATGCCTCCCTTTCTGCAGGGCTACTCAGGGCCTTACCTCGAGGCAAGGACTCACGTGGAGATTCCCTTTAGCTCTAGAGCATGGCAAGGTGAGCCCCACCCCGGCCAATGAAGCTCCGTGTGTACCCAGAGAAAACTCATTTTCTTACCAGACCCATGCCTACAGTGGCCAGAGGCCTGTCAACAGCAGAGAATTTCAGGGAGCTTCATGGCAGCAAGAATGGATCTTTCCAAATGGAAAGCAAGGTTAGTACCATCACGCCCCTATTTCCATGGGCACAGGCAGCATATATCTCTGTGGTTTTTAACAAGTCAAAAGGGACACAGAGTACATACTGGTTGCTTCCCTGAATCAACTTCTCGAGGCAGGGTGTTCTGCATCTAGTGAACGGTTTCACCAACGAACGCCGTAGCCAGGCCTCTGGGACCGTGCCTCTTCAAAAGCCTGCAGTGCTACAGGAAAAACTGTGCTTTAGTTGCAAAAGAACGCAAGCCGTCTTTCTCCTGGAGGCAGGGTGACTTCAGGTAGGAGGTCCTGATTGGAAGGAGAAGCCTAGTGTTTTTCTCTGTGCAGCTCAGACTAGGGAATGAGTGCCATTTCCACGGCATGTTAGACCTTGCTTGAACGTTGCTCTTGAACCTGTGCGAGTGCTGTGAATCAAGATATCACAAGAAAGAGTGCAGTGTGTTGCCCATGACTCAGCAGACACAGACGACCTCCGAGGGACCAATGGGCCTCGTTATTGCTCAGCAGGCCTACAGGGGTGTGGAGGTACTCTGAGATCTTGGAACAACAGTGATGCTCACCAGAGGGCTCGAGGAGTCCTGAAAAGGGTACTTCCTTTAAAGTAAAGCACAACAGCGACTAAGAGCTCATGGAAAGAGCTGCATGCCTCCCTTTCTGCAAGGGTACTCAGGTCCTTACCTCGAGGCAAGGACTCACGTGGAGATTCCCTTTAGCTCTAGAGCATGGCAAGGTGCGCCCCACCCCGGCCAATGAAGCTCCGTGTGTGGCCAGAGAAAACTCATTTTCTTCCCAGACCCATGCCTACAGTGACCAGGGGCCTGTCAACAGCAGAGAATTTCTGGGAACTTCACGGCAGCAAGAATGGAGGTTTCCAAATGGAAAGCAAGGTTAGTCCCATCATGCCCCCATTTCCATGGGCACAGCCAGCATACATCTCTGTGGTTTTTAACAAGTCAAATGAGACACAGAGTACACACTGGTTGCTTCCCTCAGTCAACTTCTCGAGGCAGGGTGTTCTGCAACTAGTAAACGGCCTCACCCAGGAAAGCCCCAGCTAGGCCTCCTGGCCCGTGCCTCTTCAAATGCCTGCCGTGCTACAGGAAATACTGTGCTTTAGTTGCAATAGGAACGTAGCCGTCTTTCTCTAGGAGGCAAGGTGACTTCAGCTAGGAGGTCCTGGATGGATGGAGAAGGCTAGTGTTTTTCTCTGTGCAGCTCAAACTAGGGAAGGAGTGAGACTTCCACGGCAAGTTGGAACTTGCTAGAACCGTGCTCGTGAATCTGTGCGATTGCTGGCTAAATCAAGATGTACCAGTAAGAGTGCACTGTGTTACCCTACCTTCGGCATACACACTGTGATTCGGAAAGCTCCTGGCCTGGATATTGCTTAGAAGGGCCAGGGGAGCCAGAGGGTACTCAGTGTTCTTGCAGGCAATAGATATTCCAGGCTTGGCACCTAGGTGTCCTAACAAGCCTACTGGCGTAAAAATGCTGCCGAGCAGCGACTACGGCCTCATGGAAACTGCTACACGCCTCTGCTTCTGCATAGCATTTCAGGGCTTTACCTCGAGGCAAGTTCTCACGTTGCTTGCCCTGGGAGCGATACAGCATGTTAGGATGCTGTATTTCTCCTTGAATAGAGTGACTTCAGGAACGAGGTCCTCGATAAATTCTAAGCAGAGTGTTTTCTCAGGGCAGCTCAGACGAGGGCAATGTCGAAGACTTCCAGGGCATGTTGGACTGCCTAGAAATGCGGTTCTGATGCTGTTCGAGTGCTCTGGAAATGTAGCTCTCCTGAAGTAACGTAGAGTTTGTTGCCCGAGACTCGGCAGACACAGAGGGCCTCCGAGGGACGTATGGGACTCAATGCTGCTCAGCAGGCCCACAGGGGTGTGGAGGGAGTCAGTGATCTTGGAACCAAAATGATGCTCACCCGAGGGGCCTAGGAGTCCTGAAAAGGGTACTTCCTTTAAAATAAAGCAGAACCTCCACTAAGAGCTCATGGAAAGAGCTGCATGCCTCCCTTTCTGCAAGGGTACTCAGGTCCTTACCTCGAGGCAAGGACTCACGTGGAGATTCCCTTTAGCTCTAGAGCATGGCAAGGTGCGCCCCACCCCTGCCAATGAAGCTCCGTGTGTGGCCAGAGAAAACTCATTTTCTTCCCAGACCCATGCCTACAGTGGCCAGAGGCCTGTCAACAGCAGAGAATTTCTGGGAGCTTCATGGCAGCAAGAATGGATCTTTCCAAATGGAAAGCAAGGTTAGTACCATCACGCCCCTATTTCCATGGGCACAGGCAGCATATATCTCTGTGGTTTTTAACAAGTCAAAAGGGACACAGAGTACATACTGGTTGCTTCCCTGAATCAACTTCTCGAGGCAGGGTGTTCTGCATCTAGTGAACGGTTTCACCAACGAACGCCGTAGCCAGGCCTCTGGGACCGTGCCTCTTCAAAAGCCTGCAGTGCTACAGGAAAAACTGTGCTTTAGTTGCAAAAGAACGCAAGCCGTCTTTCTCCTGGAGGCAGGGTGACTTCAGGTAGGAGGTCCTGATTGGAAGGAGAAGCCTAGTGTTTTTCTCTGTGCAGCTCAGACTAGGGAATGAGTGCCATTTCCACGGCATGTTAGACCTTGCTTGAACGTTGCTCTTGAACCTGTGCGAGTGCTGTGAATCAAGATATCACAAGAAAGAGTGCAGTGTGTTGCCCATGACTCAGCAGACACAGACGACCTCCGAGGGACCAATGGGCCTCGTTATTGCTCAGCAGGCCTACAGGGGTGTGGAGGTACTCTGAGATCTTGGAACAACAGTGATGCTCACCAGAGGGCTCGAGGAGTCCTGAAAAGGGTACTTCCTTTAAAGTAAAGCACAACAGCGACTAAGAGCTCATGGAAAGAGCTGCATGCCTCCCTTTCTGCAAGGGTACTCAGGTCCTTACCTCGAGGCAAGGACTCACGTGGAGATTCCCTTTAGCTCTAGAGCATGGCAAGGTGCGCCCCACCCCGGCCAATGAAGCTCCGTGTGTGGCCAGAGAAAACTCATTTTCTTCCCAGACCCATGCCTACAGTGACCAGGGGCCTGTCAACAGCAGAGAATTTCTGGGAACTTCACGGCAGCAAGAATGGAGGTTTCCAAATGGAAAGCAAGGTTAGTCCCATCATGCCCCCATTTCCATGGGCACAGCCAACATACATCTCTGTGGTTTTTAACAAGTCAAATGAGACACAGAGTACACACTGGTTGCTTCCCTCAGTCAACTTCTCGAGGCAGGGTGTTCTGCAACTAGTAAACGGCCTCACCCAGGAAAGCACCAGCTAGGCCTCCTGGCCCGTGCCTCTTCAAATGCCTGCCGTGCTACAGGAAATACTGTGCTTTAGTTGCAATAGGAACGTAGCCGTCTTTCTCTAGGAGGCAAGGTGACTTCAGCTAGGAGGTCCTGGATGGATGGAGAAGGCTAGTGTTTTTCTCTGTGCAGCTCAAACTAGGGAAGGAGTGAGACTTCCACGGCAAGTTGGAACTTGCTAGAACCTTGCTCGTGAATCTGTGCGATTGCTGGCTAAATCAAGATGAACCAATAAGAGTGCACTGTGTTGCCCTACCTTCGGCATACACACTGTGATTCCCAAAGCTCCTGGCCTGGATATTGCTTAGAAGGGCCAGGGGAGCCTGAGGGTACTCAGTGTTCTTGCAGGCAATAGATATTCCAGGCTTGGCACCTAGGTGTCCTAACAAGCCTACTGGCGTAAAAATGCTGCCGAGCAGCGACTACGGCCTCATGGAAACTGCTACACGCCTCTGCTTCTGCATAGCATTTCAGAGCTTTACCTCGAGGCAAGTTCTCACCTTGCTTGCGCTGTGAGCGATACAGCATGTTAGGATGCTGTATTTCTCCTTGAATAGAGTGACTTCAGGAACGAGGTCCTCGATAAATTCTAAGCAGAGTGTTTTCTCAGGGCAGCTCAGACGAGGGCAATGTCGAAGACTTCCAGGGCATGTTGGACTGCCTAGAAATGCGGTTCTGATGCTGTTCGAGTGCTCTGGAAATGTAGCTCTCCTGAAGTAACGTAGAGTGTGTTGCCCGAGACTCGGCAGACACAGAGGGCCTCCGAGGGACGTATGGGACTCAATGCTGCTCAGCAGGCCCACAGGGGTGTGGAGGGAGTCAGTGATCTTGGAACCAAAATGATGCTCACCCGAGGGGCCTAGGAGTCCTGAAAAGGGTACTTCCTTTAAAATAAAGCAGAACCTCCACTAAGAGCTCATGGAAAGAGCTGCATGCCTCCCTTTCTGCAGGGCTACTCAGGGCCTTACCTCGAGGCAAGGACTCACGTGGAGATTCCCTTTAGCTCTAGAGCATGGCAAGGTGAGCCCCACCCCGGCCAATGAAGCTCCGTGTGTACCCAGAGAAAACTCATTTTCTTACCAGACCCATGCCTACAGTGGCCAGAGGCCTGTCAACAGCAGAGAATTTCAGGGAGCTTCATGGCAGCAAGAATGGATCTTTCCAAATGGAAAGCAAGGTTAGTACCATCACGCCCCTATTTCCATGGGCACAGGCAGCATATATCTCTGTGGTTTTTAACAAGTCAAAAGGGACACAGAGTACATACTGGTTGCTTCCCTGAATCAACTTCTCGAGGCAGGGTGTTCTGCATCTAGTGAACGGTTTCACCAACGAACGCCGTAGCCAGGCCTCTGGGACCGTGCCTCTTCAAAAGCCTGCAGTGCTACAGGAAAAACTGTGCTTTAGTTGCAAAAGAACGCAAGCCGTCTTTCTCCTGGAGGCAGGGTGACTTCAGGTAGGAGGTCCTGATTGGAAGGAGAAGCCTAGTGTTTTTCTCTGTGCAGCTCAGACTAGGGAATGAGTGCCATTTCCACGGCATGTTAGACCTTGCTTGAACGTTGCTCTTGAACCTGTGCGAGTGCTGTGAATCAAGATATCACAAGAAAGAGTGCAGTGTGTTGCCCATGACTCAGCAGACACAGACGACCTCCGAGGGACCAATGGGCCTCGTTATTGCTCAGCAGGCCTACAGGGGTGTGGAGGTACTCTGAGATCTTGGAACAACAGTGATGCTCACCAGAGGGCTCGAGGAGTCCTGAAAAGGGTACTTCCTTTAAAGTAAAGCACAACAGCGACTAAGAGCTCATGGAAAGAGCTGCATGCCTCCCTTTCTGCAAGGGTACTCAGGTCCTTACCTCGAGGCAAGGACTCACGTGGAGATTCCCTTTAGCTCTAGAGCATGGCAAGGTGCGCCCCACCCCGGCCAATGAAGCTCCGTGTGTGGCCAGAGAAAACTCATTTTCTTCCCAGACCCATGCCTACAGTGACCAGGGGCCTGTCAACAGCAGAGAATTTCTGGGAACTTCACGGCAGCAAGAATGGAGGTTTCCAAATGGAAAGCAAGGTTAGTCCCATCATGCCCCCATTTCCATGGGCACAGCCAGCATACATCTCTGTGGTTTTTAACAAGTCAAATGAGACACAGAGTACACACTGGTTGCTTCCCTCAGTCAACTTCTCGAGGCAGGGTGTTCTGCAACTAGTAAACGGCCTCACCCAGGAAAGCCCCAGCTAGGCCTCCTGGCCCGTGCCTCTTCAAATGCCTGCCGTGCTACAGGAAATACTGTGCTTTAGTTGCAATAGGAACGTAGCCGTCTTTCTCTAGGAGGCAAGGTGACTTCAGCTAGGAGGTCCTGGATGGATGGAGAAGGCTAGTGTTTTTCTCTGTGCAGCTCAAACTAGGGAAGGAGTGAGACTTCCACGGCAAGTTGGAACTTGCTAGAACCGTGCTCGTGAATCTGTGCGATTGCTGGCTAAATCAAGATGTACCAGTAAGAGTGCACTGTGTTACCCTACCTTCGGCATACACACTGTGATTCGGAAAGCTCCTGGCCTGGATATTGCTTAGAAGGGCCAGGGGAGCCAGAGGGTACTCAGTGTTCTTGCAGGCAATAGATATTCCAGGCTTGGCACCTAGGTGTCCTAACAAGCCTACTGGCGTAAAAATGCTGCCGAGCAGCGACTACGGCCTCATGGAAACTGCTACACGCCTCTGCTTCTGCATAGCATTTCAGGGCTTTACCTCGAGGCAAGTTCTCACGTTGCTTGCCCTGGGAGCGATACAGCATGTTAGGATGCTGTATTTCTCCTTGAATAGAGTGACTTCAGGAACGAGGTCCTCGATAAATTCTAAGCAGAGTGTTTTCTCAGGGCAGCTCAGACGAGGGCAATGTCGAAGACTTCCAGGGCATGTTGGACTGCCTAGAAATGCGGTTCTGATGCTGTTCGAGTGCTCTGGAAATGTAGCTCTCCTGAAGTAACGTAGAGTTTGTTGCCCGAGACTCGGCAGACACAGAGGGCCTCCGAGGGACGTATGGGACTCAATGCTGCTCAGCAGGCCCACAGGGGTGTGGAGGGAGTCAGTGATCTTGGAACCAAAATGATGCTCACCCGAGGGGCCTAGGAGTCCTGAAAAGGGTACTTCCTTTAAAATAAAGCAGAACCTCCACTAAGAGCTCATGGAAAGAGCTGCATGCCTCCCTTTCTGCAAGGGTACTCAGGTCCTTACCTCGAGGCAAGGACTCACGTGGAGATTCCCTTTAGCTCTAGAGCATGGCAAGGTGCGCCCCACCCCTGCCAATGAAGCTCCGTGTGTGGCCAGAGAAAACTCATTTTCTTCCCAGACCCATGCCTACAGTGACCAGGGGCCTGTCAACAGCAGAGAATTTCTGGGAACTTCACGGCAGCAAGAATGGAGGTTTCCAAATGGAAAGCAAGGTTAGTCCCATCATGCCCCCATTTCCATGGGCACAGCCAGCATACATCTCTGTGGTTTTTAACAAGTCAAATGAGACACAGAGTACACACTTGTTGCTTCCCTCAGTCAACTTCTCGAGGCAGGGTGTTCTGCAACTAGTAAACGGCCTCACCCAGGAAAGCCCTAGCTAGGCCTCCTGGCCCGTGCCTCTTCAAATGCCTGCCGTGCTACAGGAAATACTGTGCTTTAGTTGCAATAGGAACGTAGCCGTCTTTCTCTAGGAGGCAAGGTGACTTCAGCTAGGAGGTCCTGGATGGATGGAGAAGGCTAGTGTTTTTCTCTGTGCAGCTCAAACTAGGGAAGGAGTGAGACTTCCACGGCAAGTTGGAACTTGCTAGAACCGTGCTCGTGTATCTGTGCGATTGCTGGCTAAATCAAGATGTACCAATAAGAGTGCACTGTGTTGCCCTACCTTCGGCATACACACTGTGATTCGGAAAGCTCCTGGCCTGGATATTGCTTAGAAGGGCCAGGGGAGCCTGAGGGTACTCAGTGTTCTTGCAGGCAATAGATATTCCAGGCTTGGCACCTAGGTGTCCTAACAAGCCTACTGGCGTAAAAATGCTGCCGAGCAGCGACTACGGCCTCATGGAAACTGATACACGCCTCTGCTTCTGCATAGCATTTCAGGGCTTTACCTCGAGGCAAGTTCTCACGTTGCTTGCCCTGGGAGCGATACAGCATGTTAGGATGCTGTATTTCTCCTTGAATAGAGTGACTTCAGGAACGAGGTCCTCGATCAATTCTAAGCAGAGTGTTTTCACAGGGCAGCTCAGACGAGGGCAATGTCGAAGACTTCCAGGGCATGTTGGACTGCCTAGAAATGTGGTTCTGATGCTGTTCGAGTGCTCTGGAAATGTAGCTCTCCTGAAGTAACGTAGAGTGTGTTGCCCGAGACTCGGCAGACACAGAGGGCCTCCGAGGGACGTATGGGACTCAATGCTGCTCAGCAGGCCCACAGGGGTGTGGAGGGAGTCAGTGATCTTGGAACCAAAATGATGCTTACCCGAGGGGCCTAGGAGTCCTGAAAAGGGTACTTCCTTTAAAATAAAGCAGAACCTCCACTAAGAGCTCATGGAAAGAGCTGCATGCCTCCCTTTCTGCAGGGCTACTCAGGGCCTTACCTCGAGGCAAGGACTCACGTGGAGATTCCCTTTAGCTCTAGAGCATGGCAAGGTGAGCCCCACCCCGGCCAAAGAAGCTCCGTGTGTACCCAGAGAAAACTCATTTTCTTACCAGACCCATGCCTACAGTGGCCAGAGGCCTGTCAACAGCAGAGAATTTCAGGGAGCTTCATGGCAGCAAGAATGGATCTTTCCAAATGGAAAGCAAGGTTAGTACCATCACGCCCCTATTTCCATGGGCACAGGCAGCATATATCTCTGTGGTTTTTAACAAGTCAAAAGGGACACAGAGTACATACTGGTTGCTTCCCTGAATCAACTTCTCGAGGCAGGGTGTTCTGCATCTAGTGAACGGTTTCACCAACGAACGCCGTAGCCAGGCCTCTGGGACCGTGCCTCTTCAAAAGCCTGCAGTGCTACAGGAAAAACTGTGCTTTAGTTGCAAAAGAACGCAAGCCGTCTTTCTCCTGGAGGCAGGGTGACTTCAGGTAGGAGGTCCTGATTGGAAGGAGAAGCCTAGTGTTTTTCTCTGTGCAGCTCAGACTAGGGAATGAGTGCCATTTCCACGGCATGTTAGACCTTGCTTGAACGTTGCTCTTGAACCTGTGCGAGTGCTGTGAATCAAGATATCACAAGAAAGAGTGCAGTGTGTTGCCCATGACTCAGCAGACACAGACGACCTCCGAGGGACCAATGGGCCTCGTTATTGCTCAGCAGGCCTACAGGGGTGTGGAGGTACTCTGAGATCTTGGAACAACAGTGATGCTCACCAGAGGGCTCGAGGAGTCCTGAAAAGGGTACTTCCTTTAAAGTAAAGCACAACAGCGACTAAGAGCTCATGGAAAGAGCTGCATGCCTCCCTTTCTGCAAGGGTACTCAGGTCCTTACCTCGAGGCAAGGACTCACGTGGAGATTCCCTTTAGCTCTAGAGCATGGCAAGGTGCGCCCCACCCCGGCCAATGAAGCTCCGTGTGTGGCCAGAGAAAACTCATTTTCTTCCCAGACCCATGCCTACAGTGACCAGGGGCCTGTCAACAGCAGAGAATTTCTGGGAACTTCACGGCAGCAAGAATGGAGGTTTCCAAATGGAAAGCAAGGTTAGTCCCATCATGCCCCCATTTCCATGGGCACAGCCAACATACATCTCTGTGGTTTTTAACAAGTCAAATGAGACACAGAGTACACACTGGTTGCTTCCCTCAGTCAACTTCTCGAGGCAGGGTGTTCTGCAACTAGTAAACGGCCTCACCCAGGAAAGCACCAGCTAGGCCTCCTGGCCCGTGCCTCTTCAAATGCCTGCCGTGCTACAGGAAATACTGTGCTTTAGTTGCAATAGGAACGTAGCCGTCTTTCTCTAGGAGGCAAGGTGACTTCAGCTAGGAGGTCCTGGATGGATGGAGAAGGCTAGTGTTTTTCTCTGTGCAGCTCAAACTAGGGAAGGAGTGAGACTTCCACGGCAAGTTGGAACTTGCTAGAACCTTGCTCGTGAATCTGTGCGATTGCTGGCTAAATCAAGATGAACCAATAAGAGTGCACTGTGTTGCCCTACCTTCGGCATACACACTGTGATTCCCAAAGCTCCTGGCCTGGATATTGCTTAGAAGGGCCAGGGGAGCCTGAGGGTACTCAGTGTTCTTGCAGGCAATAGATATTCCAGGCTTGGCACCTAGGTGTCCTAACAAGCCTACTGGCGTAAAAATGCTGCCGAGCAGCGACTACGGCCTCATGGAAACTGCTACACGCCTCTGCTTCTGCATAGCATTTCAGAGCTTTACCTCGAGGCAAGTTCTCACCTTGCTTGCGCTGTGAGCGATACAGCATGTTAGGATGCTGTATTTCTCCTTGAATAGAGTGACTTCAGGAACGAGGTCCTCGATAAATTCTAAGCAGAGTGTTTTCTCAGGGCAGCTCAGACGAGGGCAATGTCGAAGACTTCCAGGGCATGTTGGACTGCCTAGAAATGCGGTTCTGATGCTGTTCGAGTGCTCTGGAAATGTAGCTCTCCTGAAGTAACGTAGAGTGTGTTGCCCGAGACTCGGCAGACACAGAGGGCCTCCGAGGGACGTATGGGACTCAATGCTGCTCAGCAGGCCCACAGGGGTGTGGAGGGAGTCAGTGATCTTGGAACCAAAATGATGCTCACCCGAGGGGCCTAGGAGTCCTGAAACGGGTACTTCCTTTAAAATAAAGCAGAACCTCCACTAAGAGCTCATGGAAAGAGCTGCATGCCTCCCTTTCTGCAGGGCTACTCAGGGCCTTACCTCGAGGCAAGGACTCACGTGGAGATTCCCTTTAGCTCTAGAGCATGGCAAGGTGAGCCCCACCCCGGCCAATGAAGCTCCGTGTGTACCCAGAGAAAACTCATTTTCTTACCAGACCCATGCCTACAGTGGCCAGAGGCCTGTCAACAGCAGAGAATTTCAGGGAGCTTCATGGCAGCAAGAATGGATCTTTCCAAATGGAAAGCAAGGTTAGTACCATCACGCCCCTATTTCCATGGGCACAGGCAGCATATATCTCTGTGGTTTTTAACAAGTCAAAAGGGACACAGAGTACATACTGGTTGCTTCCCTGAATCAACTTCTCGAGGCAGGGTGTTCTGCATCTAGTGAACGGTTTCACCAACGAACGCCGTAGCCAGGCCTCTGGGACCGTGCCTCTTCAAAAGCCTGCAGTGCTACAGGAAAAACTGTGCTTTAGTTGCAAAAGAACGCAAGCCGTCTTTCTCCTGGAGGCAGGGTGACTTCAGGTAGGAGGTCCTGATTGGAAGGAGAAGCCTAGTGTTTTTCTCTGTGCAGCTCAGACTAGGGAATGAGTGCCATTTCCACGGCATGTTAGACCTTGCTTGAACGTTGCTCTTGAACCTGTGCGAGTGCTGTGAATCAAGATATCACAAGAAAGAGTGCAGTGTGTTGCCCATGACTCAGCAGACACAGACGACCTCCGAGGGACCAATGGGCCTCGTTATTGCTCAGCAGGCCTACAGGGGTGTGGAGGTACTCTGAGATCTTGGAACAACAGTGATGCTCACCAGAGGGCGCGAGGAGTCCTGAAAAGGTTACTTCCTTTAAAGTAAAGCACAACAGCGACTAAGAGCTCATGGAAAGAGCTGCATGCCTCCCTTTCTGCAAGGGTACTCAGGTCCTTACCTCGAGGCAAGGACTCACGTGGAGATTCCCTTTAGCTCTAGAGCATGGCAAGGTGCGCCCCACCCCGGCCAATGAAGCTCCGTGTGTGGCCAGAGAAAACTCATTTTCTTCCCAGACCCATGCCTACAGTGACCAGGGGCCTGTCGACAGCAGAGAATTTCTGGGAACTTCACGGCAGCAAGAATGGAGGTTTCCAAATGGAAAGCAAGGTTAGTCCCATCATGCCCCCATTTCCATGGGCACAGCCAGCATACATCTCTGTGGTTTTTAACAAGTCAAATGAGACACAGAGTACACACTGGTTGCTTCCCTCAGTCAACTTCTCGAGGCAGGGTGTTCTGCAACTAGTAAACGGCCTCACCCCGGAAAGCCCTAGCTAGGCCTCCTGGCCCGTGCCTCTTCAAATGCCTGCCGTGCTACAGGAAATACTGTGCTTTAGTTGCAATAGGAACGTAGCCGTCTTTCTCTAGGAGGCAAGGTGACTTCAGCTAGGAGGTCCTGGATGGATGGAGAAGGCTAGTGTTTTTCTCTGTGCAGCTCAAACTAGGGAAGGAGTGAGACTTCCACGGCAAGTTGGAACTTGCTAGAACCGTGCTCGTGAATCTGTGCGATTGCTGGCTAAATCAAGATGTACCAGTAAGAGTGCACTGTGTTACCCTACCTTCGGCATACACACTGTGATTCGGAAAGCTCCTGGCCTGGATATTGCTTAGAAGGGCCAGGGGAGCCTGAGGGTACTCAGTGTTCTTGCAGGCAATAGATATTCCAGGCTTGGCACCTAGGTGTCCTAACAAGCCTACTGGCGTAAAAATGCTGCCGAGCAGCGACTACGGCCTCATGGAAACTGCTACACGCCTCTCCTTCTGCATAGCATTTCAGGGCTTTACCTCGAGGCAAGTTCTCACGTTGCTTGCCATGGGAGCGATACAGCATGTTAGGATGCTGTATTTCTCCTTGAATAGAGTGACTTCAGGAACGAGGTCCTCGATCAATTCTAAGCAGAGTGTTTTCTCAGGGCAGCTCAGACGAGGGCAATGTCGAAGACTTCCAGGGCATGTTGGACTGCCTAGAAATGTGGTTCTGATGCTGTTCGAGTGCTCTGGAAATGTAGCTCTCCTGAAGTAACGTAGAGTGTGTTGCCCGAGACTCGGCAGACACAGAGGGCCTCCGAGGGACGTATGGGACTCAATGCTGCTCAGCAGGCCCACAGGGGTGTGGAGGGAGTCAGTGATCTTGGAACCAAAATGAGGCTCACCCGAGGGGCCTAGGAGTCCTGAAAAGGGTACTTCCTTTAAAATAAAGCAGAACCTCCACTAAGAGCTCATGGAAAGAGCTGCATGCCTCCCTTTCTGCAGGGATACTCAGGGCCTTACCTCGAGGCAAGGACTCACGTGGAGATTCCCTTTAGCTCTAGAGCATGGCAAGGTGAGCCCCACCCCGGCCAAAGAAGCTCCGTGTGTACCCAGAGAAAACTCATTTTCTTACCAGACCCATGCCTACAGTGGCCAGAGGCCTGTCAACAGCAGAGAATTTCAGGGAGCTTCATGGCAGCAAGAATGGATCTTTCCAAATGGAAAGCAAGGTTAGTACCATCACGCCCCTATTTCCATGGGCACAGGCAGCATATATCTCTGTGGTTTTTAACAAGTCAAAAGGGACACAGAGTACATACTGGTTGCTTCCCTGAATCAACTTCTCGAGGCAGGGTGTTCTGCATCTAGTGAACGGTTTCACCAACGAACGCCGTAGCCAGGCCTCTGGGACCGTGCCTCTTCAAAAGCCTGCAGTGCTACAGGAAAAACTGTGCTTTAGTTGCAAAAGAACGCAAGCCGTCTTTCTCCTGGAGGCAGGGTGACTTCAGGTAGGAGGTCCTGATTGGAAGGAGAAGCCTAGTGTTTTTCTCTGTGCAGCTCAGACTAGGGAATGAGTGCCATTTCCACGGCATGTTAGACCTTGCTTGAACGTTGCTCTTGAACCTGTGCGAGTGCTGTGAATCAAGATATCACAAGAAAGAGTGCAGTGTGTTGCCCATGACTCAGCAGACACAGACGACCTCCGAGGGACCAATGGGCCTCGTTATTGCTCAGCAGGCCTACAGGGGTGTGGAGGTACTCTGAGATCTTGGAACAACAGTGATGCTCACCAGAGGGCTCGAGGAGTCCTGAAAAGGGTACTTCCTTTAAAGTAAAGCACAACAGCGACTAAGAGCTCATGGAAAGAGCTGCATGCCTCCCTTTCTGCAAGGGTACTCAGGTCCTTACCTCGAGGCAAGGACTCACGTGGAGATTCCCTTTAGCTCTAGAGCATGGCAAGGTGCGCCCCACCCCGGCCAATGAAGCTCCGTGTGTGGCCAGAGAAAACTCATCTTCTTCCCAGACCCATGCCTACAGTGACCAGGGGCCTGTCAACAGCAGAGAATTTCTGGGAACTTCACGGCAGCAAGAATGGAGGTTTCCAAATGGAAAGCAAGGTTAGTCCCATCATGCCCCCATTTCCATGGGCACAGCCAACATACATCTCTGTGGTTTTTAACAAGTCAAATGAGACACAGAGTACACACTGGTTGCTTCCCTCAGTCAACTTCTCGAGGCAGGGTGTTCTGCAACTAGTAAACGGCCTCACCCAGGAAAGCACCAGCTAGGCCTCCTGGCCCGTGCCTCTTCAAATGCCTGCCGTGCTACAGGAAATACTGTGCTTTAGTTGCAATAGGAACGTAGCCGTCTTTCTCTAGGAGGCAAGGTGACTTCAGCTAGGTGGTCCTGGATGGACGGAGAAGGCTAGTGTTTTTCTCTGTGCAGCTCAAACTAGGGAAGGAGTGAGACTTCCACGGCAAGTTGGAACTTGCTAGAACCTTGCTCGTGAATCTGTGCGATTGCTGGCTAAATCAAGATGAACCAATAAGAGTGCACTGTGTTGCCCTACCTTCGGCATACACACTGTGATTCCCAAAGCTCCTGGCCTGGATATTGCTTAGAAGGGCCAGGGGAGCCTGAGGGTACTCAGTGTTCTTGCAGGCAATAGATATTCCAGGCTTGGCACCTAGGTGTCCTAACAAGCCTACTGGCGTAAAAATGCTGCCGAGCAGCGACTACGGCCTCATGGAAACTGCTACACGCCTCTGCTTCTGCATAGCATTTCAGGGCTTTACCTCGAGGCAAGTTCTCACGTTGCTTGCCATGGGAGCGATACAGCATGTTAGGATGCTGTATTTCTCCTTGAATAGAGTGACTTCAGGAACGAGGTCCTCGATCAATTCTAAGCAGAGTGTTTTCTCAGGGCAGCTCAGACGAGGGCAATGTCGAAGACTTCCAGGGCATGTTGGACTGCCTAGAAATGTGGTTCTGATGCTGTTCGAGTGCTCTGGAAATGTAGCTCTCCTGAAGTAACGTAGAGTGTGTTGCCCGAGACTCGGCAGACACAGAGGGCCTCCGAGGGACGTATGGGACTCAATGCTGCTCAGCAGGCCCACAGGGGTGTGGAGGGAGTCAGTGATCTTGGAACCAAAATGATGCTCACCCGAGGGGCCTAGGAGTCCTGAAAAGGGTACTTCCTTTAAAATAAAGCAGAACCTCCACTAAGAGCTCATGGAAAGAGCTGCATGCCTCCCTTTCTGCAGGGCTACTCAGGGCCTTACCTCGAGGCAAGGACTCACGTGGAGATTCCCTTTAGCTCTAGAGCATGGCAAGGTGAGCCCCACCCCGGCCAAAGAAGCTCCGTGTGTACCCAGAGAAAACTCATTTTCTTACCAGACCCATGCCTACAGTGGCCAGAGGCCTGTCAACAGCAGAGAATTTCAGGGAGCTTCATGGCAGCAAGAATGGATCTTTCCAAATGGAAAGCAAGGTTAGTACCATCACGCCCCTATTTCCATGGGCACAGGCAGCATATATCTCTGTGGTTTTTAACAAGTCAAAAGGGACACAGAGTACATACTGGTTGCTTCCCTGAATCAACTTCTCGAGGCAGGGTGTTCTGCATCTAGTGAACGGTTTCACCAACGAACGCCGTAGCCAGGCCTCTGGGACCGTGCCTCTTCAAAAGCCTGCAGTGCTACAGGAAAAACTGTGCTTTAGTTGCAAAAGAACGCAAGCCGTCTTTCTCCTGGAGGCAGGGTGACTTCAGGTAGGAGGTCCTGATTGGAAGGAGAAGCCTAGTGTTTTTCTCTGTGCAGCTCAGACTAGGGAATGAGTGCCATTTCCACGGCATGTTAGACCTTGCTTGAACGTTGCTCTTGAACCTGTGCGAGTGCTGTGAATCAAGATATCACAAGAAAGAGTGCAGTGTGTTGCCCATGACTCAGCAGACACAGACGACCTCCGAGGGACCAATGGGCCTCGTTATTGCTCAGCAGGCCTACAGGGGTGTGGAGGTACTCTGAGATCTTGGAACAACAGTGATGCTCACCAGAGGGCTCGAGGAGTCCTGAAAAGGGTACTTCCTTTAAAGTAAAGCACAACAGCGACTAAGAGCTCATGGAAAGAGCTGCATGCCTCCCTTTCTGCAAGGGTACTCAGGTCCTTACCTCGAGGCAAGGACTCACGTGGAGATTCCCTTTAGCTCTAGAGCATGGCAAGGTGCGCCCCACCCCGGCCAATGAAGCTCCGTGTGTGGCCAGAGAAAACTCATTTTCTTCCCAGACCCATGCCTACAGTGACCAGGGGCCTGTCAACAGCAGAGAATTTCTGGGAACTTCACGGCAGCAAGAATGGAGGTTTCCAAATGGAAAGCAAGGTTAGTCCCATCATGCCCCCATTTCCATGGGCACAGCCAGCATACATCTCTGTGGTTTTTAACAAGTCAAATGAGACACAGAGTACACACTGGTTGCTTCCCTCAGTCAACTTCTCGAGGCAGGGTGTTCTGCAACTAGTAAACGGCCTCACCCAGGAAAGCCCCAGCTAGGCCTCCTGGCCCGTGCCTCTTCAAATGCCTGCCGTGCTACAGGAAATACTGTGCTTTAGTTGCAATAGGAACGTAGCCGTCTTTCTCTAGGAGGCAAGGTGACTTCAGCTAGGAGGTCCTGGATGGATGGAGAAGGCTAGTGTTTTTCTCTGTGCAGCTCAAACTAGGGAAGGAGTGAGACTTCCACGGCAAGTTGGAACTTGCTAGAACCGTGCTCGTGAATCTGTGCGATTGCTGGCTAAATCAAGATGTACCAGTAAGAGTGCACTGTGTTACCCTACCTTCGGCATACACACTGTGATTCGGAAAGCTCCTGGCCTGGATATTGCTTAGAAGGGCCAGGGGAGCCAGAGGGTACTCAGTGTTCTTGCAGGCAATAGATATTCCAGGCTTGGCACCTAGGTGTCCTAACAAGCCTACTGGCGTAAAAATGCTGCCGAGCAGCGACTACGGCCTCATGGAAACTGCTACACGCCTCTGCTTCTGCATAGCATTTCAGGGCTTTACCTCGAGGCAAGTTCTCACGTTGCTTGCCCTGGGAGCGATACAGCATGTTAGGATGCTGTATTTCTCCTTGAATAGAGTGACTTCAGGAACGAGGTCCTCGATAAATTCTAAGCAGAGTGTTTTCTCAGGGCAGCTCAGACGAGGGCAATGTCGAAGACTTCCAGGGCATGTTGGACTGCCTAGAAATGCGGTTCTGATGCTGTTCGAGTGCTCTGGAAATGTAGCTCTCCTGAAGTAACGTAGAGTTTGTTGCCCGAGACTCGGCAGACACAGAGGGCCTCCGAGGGACGTATGGGACTCAATGCTGCTCAGCAGGCCCACAGGGGTGTGGAGGGAGTCAGTGATCTTGGAACCAAAATGATGCTCACCCGAGGGGCCTAGGAGTCCTGAAAAGGGTACTTCCTTTAAAATAAAGCAGAACCTCCACTAAGAGCTCATGGAAAGAGCTGCATGCCTCCCTTTCTGCAAGGGTACTCAGGTCCTTACCTCGAGGCAAGGACTCACGTGGAGATTCCCTTTAGCTCTAGAGCATGGCAAGGTGCGCCCCACCCCTGCCAATGAAGCTCCGTGTGTGGCCAGAGAAAACTCATTTTCTTCCCAGACCCATGCCTACAGTGACCAGGGGCCTGTCAACAGCAGAGAATTTCTGGGAACTTCACGGCAGCAAGAATGGAGGTTTCCAAATGGAAAGCAAGGTTAGTCCCATCATGCCCCCATTTCCATGGGCACAGCCAGCATACATCTCTGTGGTTTTTAACAAGTCAAATGAGACACAGAGTACACACTTGTTGCTTCCCTCAGTCAACTTCTCGAGGCAGGGTGTTCTGCAACTAGTAAACGGCCTCACCCAGGAAAGCCCTAGCTAGGCCTCCTGGCCCGTGCCTCTTCAAATGCCTGCCGTGCTACAGGAAATACTGTGCTTTAGTTGCAATAGGAACGTAGCCGTCTTTCTCTAGGAGGCAAGGTGACTTCAGCTAGGAGGTCCTGGATGGATGGAGAAGGCTAGTGTTTTTCTCTGTGCAGCTCAAACTAGGGAAGGAGTGAGACTTCCACGGCAAGTTGGAACTTGCTAGAACCGTGCTCGTGTATCTGTGCGATTGCTGGCTAAATCAAGATGTACCAATAAGAGTGCACTGTGTTGCCCTACCTTCGGCATACACACTGTGATTCGGAAAGCTCCTGGCCTGGATATTGCTTAGAAGGGCCAGGGGAGCCTGAGGGTACTCAGTGTTCTTGCAGGCAATAGATATTCCAGGCTTGGCACCTAGGTGTCCTAACAAGCCTACTGGCGTAAAAATGCTGCCGAGCAGCGACTACGGCCTCATGGAAACTGATACACGCCTCTGCTTCTGCATAGCATTTCAGGGCTTTACCTCGAGGCAAGTTCTCACGTTGCTTGCCCTGGGAGCGATACAGCATGTTAGGATGCTGTATTTCTCCTTGAATAGAGTGACTTCAGGAACGAGGTCCTCGATCAATTCTAAGCAGAGTGTTTTCACAGGGCAGCTCAGACGAGGGCAATGTCGAAGACTTCCAGGGCATGTTGGACTGCCTAGAAATGTGGTTCTGATGCTGTTCGAGTGCTCTGGAAATGTAGCTCTCCTGAAGTAACGTAGAGTTTGTTGCCCGAGACTCGGCAGACACAGAGGGCCTCCGAGGGACGTATGGGACTCAATGCTGCTCAGCAGGCCCACAGGGGTGTGGAGGGAGTCAGTGATCTTGGAACCAAAATGATGCTCACCCGAGGGGCCTAGGAGTCCTGAAACGGGTACTTCCTTTAAAATAAAGCAGAACCTCCACTAAGAGCTCATGGAAAGAGCTGCATGCCTCCCTTTCTGCAGGGCTACTCAGGGCCTTACCTCGAGGCAAGGACTCACGTGGAGATTCCTTTTAGCTCTAGAGCATGGCAAGGTGAGCCCCACCCCGGCCAATGAAGCTCCGTGTGTACCCAGAGAAAACTCATTTTCTTACCAGACCCATGCCTACAGTGGCCAGAGGCCTGTCAACAGCAGAGAATTTCAGGGAGCTTCATGGCAGCAAGAATGGATCTTTCCAAATGGAAAGCAAGGTTAGTACCATCACGCCCCCATTTCCATGGGCACAGGCAGCATATATCTCTGTGGTTTTTAACAAGTCAAAAGGGACACAATACATACTGGTTGCTTCCCTGAATCAACTTCTCGAGGCAGGGTGTTCTGCATCTAGTGAACGGTTTCACCAACGAACGCCGTAGCCAGGCCTCTGGGACCGTGCCTCTTCAAAAGCCTGCAGTGCTACAGGAAAAACTGTGCTTTAGTTGCAAAAGAACGCAAGCCGTCTTTCTCCTGGAGGCAGGGTGACTTCAGGTAGGAGGTCCTGATTGGAAGGAGAAGCCTAGTGTTTTTCTCTGTGCAGCTCAGACTAGGGAATGAGTGCCATTTCCACGGCATGTTAGACCTTGCTTGAACGTTGCTCTTGAACCTGTGCGAGTGCTGTGAATCAAGATATCACAAGAAAGAGTGCAGTGTGTTGCCCATGACTCAGCAGACACAGACGACCTCCGAGGGACCAATGGGCCTCGTTATTGCTCAGCAGGCCTACAGGGGTGTGGAGGTACTCTGAGATCTTGGAACAACAGTGATGCTCACCAGAGGGCGCGAGGAGTCCTGAAAAGGTTACTTCCTTTAAAGTAAAGCACAACAGCGACTAAGAGCTCATGGAAATAGCTGCATGCCTCCCTTTCTGCAAGGGTACTCAGGTCCTTACCTCAAGGCAAGGACTCACGTGGAGATTCCCTTTAGCTCTAGAGCATGGCAAGGTGCGCCCCACCCCGGCCAATGAAGCTCCGTGTGTGGCCAGAGAAAACTCATTTTCTTCCCAGACCCATGCCTACAGTGACCAGGGGCCTGTCGACAGCAGAGAATTTCTGGGAACTTCACGGCAGCAAGAATGGAGGTTTCCAAATGGAAAGCAAGGTTAGTCCCATCATGCCCCCATTTCCATGGGCACAGCCAGCATACATCTCTGTGGTTTTTAACAAGTCAAATGAGACACAGAGTACACACTGGTTGCTTCCCTCAGTCAACTTCTCGAGGCAGGGTGTTCTGCAACTAGTAAACGGCCTCACCCCGGAAAGCCCTAGCTAGGCCTCCTGGCCCGTGCCTCTTCAAATGCCTGCCGTGCTACAGGAAATACTGTGCTTTAGTTGCAATAGGAACGTAGCCGTCTTTCTCTAGGAGGCAAGGTGACTTCAGCTAGGAGGTCCTGGATGGATGGAGAAGGCTAGTGTTTTTCTCTGTGCAGCTCAAACTAGGGAAGGAGTGAGACTTCCACGGCAAGTTGGAACTTGCTAGAACCGTGCTCGTGAATCTGTGCGATTGCTGGCTAAATCAAGATGTACCAGTAAGAGTGCACTGTGTTACCCTACCTTCGGCATACACACTGTGATTCGGAAAGCTCCTGGCCTGGATATTGCTTAGAAGGGCCAGGGGAGCCTGAGGGTACTCAGTGTTCTTGCAGGCAATAGATATTCCAGGCTTGGCACCTAGGTGTCCTAACAAGCCTACTGGCGTAAAAATGCTGCCGAGCAGCGACTACGGCCTCATGGAAACTGCTACACGCCTCTGCTTCTGCATAGCATTTCAGGGCTTTACCTCGAGGCAAGTTCTCACGTTGCTTGCCATGGGAGCGATACAGCATGTTAGGATGCTGTATTTCTCCTTGAATAGAGTGACTTCAGGAACGAGGTCCTCGATCAATTCTAAGCAGAGTGTTTTCTCAGGGCAGCTCAGACGAGGGCAATGTCGAAGACTTCCAGGGCATGTTGGACTGCCTAGAAATGTGGTTCTGATGCTGTTCGAGTGCTCTGGAAATGTAGCTCTCCTGAAGTAACGTAGAGTGTGTTGCCCGAGACTCGGCAGACACAGAGGGCCTCCGAGGGACGTATGGGACTCAATGCTGCTCAGCAGGCCCACAGGGGTGTGGAGGGAGTCAGTGATCTTGGAACCAAAATGATGCTTACCCGAGGGGCCTAGGAGTCCTGAAAAGGGTACTTCCTTTAAAATAAAGCAGAACCTCCACTAAGAGCTCATGGAAAGAGCTGCATGCCTCCCTTTCTGCAGGGCTACTCAGGGCCTTACCTCGAGGCAAGGACTCACGTGGAGATTCCCTTTAGCTCTAGAGCATGGCAAGGTGAGCCCCACCCCGGCCAAAGAAGCTCCGTGTGTACCCAGAGAAAACTCATTTTCTTACCAGACCCATGCCTACAGTGGCCAGAGGCCTGTCAACAGCAGAGAATTTCAGGGAGCTTCATGGCAGCAAGAATGGATCTTTCCAAATGGAAAGCAAGGTTAGTACCATCACGCCCCTATTTCCATGGGCACAGGCAGCATATATCTCTGTGGTTTTTAACAAGTCAAAAGGGACACAGAGTACATACTGGTTGCTTCCCTGAATCAACTTCTCGAGGCAGGGTGTTCTGCATCTAGTGAACGGTTTCACCAACGAACGCCGTAGCCAGGCCTCTGGGACCGTGCCTCTTCAAAAGCCTGCAGTGCTACAGGAAAAACTGTGCTTTAGTTGCAAAAGAACGCAAGCCGTCTTTCTCCTGGAGGCAGGGTGACTTCAGGTAGGAGGTCCTGATTGGAAGGAGAAGCCTAGTGTTTTTCTCTGTGCAGCTCAGACTAGGGAATGAGTGCCATTTCCACGGCATGTTAGACCTTGCTTGAACGTTGCTCTTGAACCTGTGCGAGTGCTGTGAATCAAGATATCACAAGAAAGAGTGCAGTGTGTTGCCCATGACTCAGCAGACACAGACGACCTCCGAGGGACCAATGGGCCTCGTTATTGCTCAGCAGGCCTACAGGGGTGTGGAGGTACTCTGAGATCTTGGAACAACAGTGATGCTCACCAGAGGGCTCGAGGAGTCCTGAAAAGGGTACTTCCTTTAAAGTAAAGCACAACAGCGACTAAGAGCTCATGGAAAGAGCTGCATGCCTCCCTTTCTGCAAGGGTACTCAGGTCCTTACCTCGAGGCAAGGACTCACGTGGAGATTCCCTTTAGCTCTAGAGCATGGCAAGGTACGCCCCACCCCGGCCAATGAAGCTCCGTGTGTGGCCAGAGAAAACTCATTTTCTTCCCAGACCCATGCCTACAGTGACCAGGGGCCTGTCAACAGCAGAGAATTTCTGGGAACTTCACGGCAGCAAGAATGGAGGTTTCCAAATGGAAAGCAAGGTTAGTCCCATCATGCCCCCATTTCCATGGGCACAGCCAACATACATCTCTGTGGTTTTTAACAAGTCAAATGAGACACAGAGTACACACTGGTTGCTTCCCTCAGTCAACTTCTCGAGGCAGGGTGTTCTGCAACTAGTAAACGGCCTCACCCAGGAAAGCACCAGCTAGGCCTCCTGGCCCGTGCCTCTTCAAATGCCTGCCGTGCTACAGGAAATACTGTGCTTTAGTTGCAATAGGAACGTAGCCGTCTTTCTCTAGGAGGCAAGGTGACTTCAGCTAGGAGGTCCTGGATGGATGGAGAAGGCTAGTGTTTTTCTCTGTGCAGCTCAAACTAGGGAAGGAGTGAGACTTCCACGGCAAGTTGGAACTTGCTAGAACCTTGCTCGTGAATCTGTGCGATTGCTGGCTAAATCAAGATGAACCAATAAGAGTGCACTGTGTTGCCCTACCTTCGGCATACACACTGTGATTCCCAAAGCTCCTGGCCTGGATATTGCTTAGAAGGGCCAGGGGAGCCTGAGGGTACTCAGTGTTCTTGCAGGCAATAGATATTCCAGGCTTGGCACCTAGGTGTCCTAACAAGCCTACTGGCGTAAAAATGCTGCCGAGCAGCGACTACGGCCTCATGGAAACTGCTACACGCCTCTGCTTCTGCATAGCATTTCAGAGCTTTACCTCGAGGCAAGTTCTCACCTTGCTTGCGCTGTGAGCGATACAGCATGTTAGGATGCTGTATTTCTCCTTGAATAGAGTGACTTCAGGAACGAGGTCCTCGATAAATTCTAAGCAGAGTGTTTTCTCAGGGCAGCTCAGACGAGGGCAATGTCGAAGACTTCCAGGGCATGTTGGACTGCCTAGAAATGCGGTTCTGATGCTGTTCGAGTGCTCTGGAAATGTAGCTCTCCTGAAGTAACGTAGAGTGTGTTGCCCGAGACTCGGCAGACACAGAGGGCCTCCGAGGGACGTATGGGACTCAATGCTGCTCAGCAGGCCCACAGGGGTGTGGAGGGAGTCAGTGATCTTGGAACCAAAATGATGCTCACCCGAGGGGCCTAGGAGTCCTGAAACGGGTACTTCCTTTAAAATAAAGCAGAACCTCCACTAAGAGCTCATGGAAAGAGCTGCATGCCTCCCTTTCTGCAGGGCTACTCAGGGCCTTACCTCGAGGCAAGGACTCACGTGGAGATTCCCTTTAGCTCTAGAGCATGGCAAGGTGAGCCCCACCCCGGCCAATGAAGCTCCGTGTGTACCCAGAGAAAACTCATTTTCTTACCAGACCCATGCCTACAGTGGCCAGAGGCCTGTCAACAGCAGAGAATTTCAGGGAGCTTCATGGCAGCAAGAATGGATCTTTCCAAATGGAAAGCAAGGTTAGTACCATCACGCCCCTATTTCCATGGGCACAGGCAGCATATATCTCTGTGGTTTTTAACAAGTCAAAAGGGACACAGAGTACATACTGGTTGCTTCCCTGAATCAACTTCTCGAGGCAGGGTGTTCTGCATCTAGTGAACGGTTTCACCAACGAACGCCGTAGCCAGGCCTCTGGGACCGTGCCTCTTCAAAAGCCTGCAGTGCTATAGGAAAAACTGTGCTTTAGTTGCAAAAGAACGCAAGCCGTCTTTCTCCTGGAGGCAGGGTGACTTCAGGTAGGAGGTCCTGATTGGAAGGAGAAGCCTAGTGTTTTTCTCTGTGCAGCTCAGACTAGGGAATGAGTGCCATTTCCACGGCATGTTAGACCTTGCTTGAACGTTGCTCTTGAACCTGTGCGAGTGCTGTGAATCAAGATATCACAAGAAAGAGTGCAGTGTGTTGCCCATGACTCAGCAGACACAGACGACCTCCGAGGGACCAATGGGCCTCGTTATTGCTCAGCAGGCCTACAGGGGTGTGGAGGTACTCTGAGATCTTGGAACAACAGTGATGCTCACCAGAGGGCGCGAGGAGTCCTGAAAAGGTTACTTCCTTTAAAGTAAAGCACAACAGCGACTAAGAGCTCATGGAAAGAGCTGCATGCCTCCCTTTCTGCAAGGGTACTCAGGTCCTTACCTCGAGGCAAGGACTCACGTGGAGATTCCCTTTAGCTCTAGAGCATGGCAAGGTGCGCCCCACCCCGGCCAATGAAGCTCCGTGTGTGGCCAGAGAAAACTCATTTTCTTCCCAGACCCATGCCTACAGTGACCAGGGGCCTGTCGACAGCAGAGAATTTCTGGGAACTTCACGGCAGCAAGAATGGAGGTTTCCAAATGGAAAGCAAGGTTAGTCCCATCATGCCCCCATTTCCATGGGCACAGCCAACATACATCTCTGTGGTTTTTAACAAGTCAAATGAGACACAGAGTACACACTGGTTGCTTCCCTCAGTCAACTTCTCGAGGCAGGGTGTTCTGCAACTAGTAAACGGCCTCACCCAGGAAAGCACCAGCTAGGCCTCCTGGCCCGTGCCTCTTCAAATGCCTGCCGTGCTACAGGAAATACTGTGCTTTAGTTGCAATAGGAACGTAGCCGTCTTTCTCTAGGAGGCAAGGTGACTTCAGCTAGGTGGTCCTGGATGGACGGAGAAGGCTAGTGTTTTTCTCTGTGCAGCTCAAACTAGGGAAGGAGTGAGACTTCCACGGCAAGTTGGAACTTGCTAGAACCTTGCTCGTGAATCTGTGCGATTGCTGGCTAAATCAAGATGAACCAATAAGAGTGCACTGTGTTGCCCTACCTTCGGCATACACACTGTGATTCCCAAAGCTCCTGGCCTGGATATTGCTTAGAAGGGCCAGGGGAGCCTGAGGGTACTCAGTGTTCTTGCAGGCAATAGATATTCCAGGCTTGGCACCTAGGTGTCCTAACAAGCCTACTGGCGTAAAAATGCTGCCGAGCAGCGACTACGGCCTCATGGAAACTGCTACACGCCTCTGCTTCTGCATAGCATTTCAGGGCTTTACCTCGAGGCAAGTTCTCACGTTGCTTGCCATGGGAGCGATACAGCATGTTAGGATGCTGTATTTCTCCTTGAATAGAGTGACTTCAGGAACGAGGTCCTCGATCAATTCTAAGCAGAGTGTTTTCTCAGGGCAGCTCAGACGAGGGCAATGTCGAAGACTTCCAGGGCATGTTGGACTGCCTAGAAATGTGGTTCTGATGCTGTTCGAGTGCTCTGGAAATGTAGCTCTCCTGAAGTAACGTAGAGTGTGTTGCCCGAGACTCGGCAGACACAGAGGGCCTCCGAGGGACGTATGGGACTCAATGCTGCTCAGCAGGCCCACAGGGGTGTGGAGGGAGTCAGTGATCTTGGAACCAAAATGATGCTCACCCGAGGGGCCTAGGAGTCCTGAAAAGGGTACTTCCTTTAAAATAAAGCAGAACCTCCACTAAGAGCTCATGGAAAGAGCTGCATGCCTCCCTTTCTGCAGGGCTACTCAGGGCCTTACCTCGAGGCAAGGACTCACGTGGAGATTCCCTTTAGCTCTAGAGCATGGCAAGGTGAGCCCCACCCCGGCCAAAGAAGCTCCGTGTGTACCCAGAGAAAACTCATTTTCTTACCAGACCCATGCCTACAGTGGCCAGAGGCCTGTCAACAGCAGAGAATTTCAGGGAGCTTCATGGCAGCAAGAATGGATCTTTCCAAATGGAAAGCAAGGTTAGTACCATCACGCCCCTATTTCCATGGGCACAGGCAGCATATATCTCTGTGGTTTTTAACAAGTCAAAAGGGACACAGAGTACATACTGGTTGCTTCCCTGAATCAACTTCTCGAGGCAGGGTGTTCTGCATCTAGTGAACGGTTTCACCAACGAACGCCGTAGCCAGGCCTCTGGGACCGTGCCTCTTCAAAAGCCTGCAGTGCTACAGGAAAAACTGTGCTTTAGTTGCAAAAGAACGCAAGCCGTCTTTCTCCTGGAGGCAGGGTGACTTCAGGTAGGAGGTCCTGATTGGAAGGAGAAGCCTAGTGTTTTTCTCTGTGCAGCTCAGACTAGGGAATGAGTGCCATTTCCACGGCATGTTAGACCTTGCTTGAACGTTGCTCTTGAACCTGTGCGAGTGCTGTGAATCAAGATATCACAAGAAAGAGTGCAGTGTGTTGCCCATGACTCAGCAGACACAGACGACCTCCGAGGGACCAATGGGCCTCGTTATTGCTCAGCAGGCCTACAGGGGTGTGGAGGTACTCTGAGATCTTGGAACAACAGTGATGCTCACCAGAGGGCTCGAGGAGTCCTGAAAAGGGTACTTCCTTTAAAGTAAAGCACAACAGCGACTAAGAGCTCATGGAAAGAGCTGCATGCCTCCCTTTCTGCAAGGGTACTCAGGTCCTTACCTCGAGGCAAGGACTCACGTGGAGATTCCCTTTAGCTCTAGAGCATGGCAAGGTGCGCCCCACCCCGGCCAATGAAGCTCCGTGTGTGGCCAGAGAAAACTCATCTTCTTCCCAGACCCATGCCTACAGTGACCAGGGGCCTGTCAACAGCAGAGAATTTCTGGGAACTTCACGGCAGCAAGAATGGAGGTTTCCAAATGGAAAGCAAGGTTAGTCCCATCATGCCCCCATTTCCATGGGCACAGCCAACATACATCTCTGTGGTTTTTAACAAGTCAAATGAGACACAGAGTACACACTGGTTGCTTCCCTCAGTCAACTTCTCGAGGCAGGGTGTTCTGCAACTAGTAAACGGCCTCACCCAGGAAAGCACCAGCTAGGCCTCCTGGCCCGTGCCTCTTCAAATGCCTGCCGTGCTACAGGAAATACTGTGCTTTAGTTGCAATAGGAACGTAGCCGTCTTTCTCTAGGAGGCAAGGTGACTTCAGCTAGGTGGTCCTGGATGGACGGAGAAGGCTAGTGTTTTTCTCTGTGCAGCTCAAACTAGGGAAGGAGTGAGACTTCCACGGCAAGTTGGAACTTGCTAGAACCTTGCTCGTGAATCTGTGCGATTGCTGGCTAAATCAAGATGAACCAATAAGAGTGCACTGTGTTGCCCTACCTTCGGCATACACACTGTGATTCCCAAAGCTCCTGGCCTGGATATTGCTTAGAAGGGCCAGGGGAGCCTGAGGGTACTCAGTGTTCTTGCAGGCAATAGATATTCCAGGCTTGGCACCTAGGTGTCCTAACAAGCCTACTGGCGTAAAAATGCTGCCGAGCAGCGACTACGGCCTCATGGAAACTGCTACACGCCTCTGCTTCTGCATAGCATTTCAGGGCTTTACCTCGAGGCAAGTTCTCACGTTGCTTGCCATGGGAGCGATACAGCATGTTAGGATGCTGTATTTCTCCTTGAATAGAGTGACTTCAGGAACGAGGTCCTCGATCAATTCTAAGCAGAGTGTTTTCTCAGGGCAGCTCAGACGAGGGCAATGTCGAAGACTTCCAGGGCATGTTGGACTGCCTAGAAATGTGGTTCTGATGCTGTTCGAGTGCTCTGGAAATGTAGCTCTCCTGAAGTAACGTAGAGTGTGTTGCCCGAGACTCGGCAGACACAGAGGGCCTCCGAGGGACGTATGGGACTCAATGCTGCTCAGCAGGCCCACAGGGGTGTGGAGGGAGTCAGTGATCTTGGAACCAAAATGATGCTCACCCGAGGGGCCTAGGAGTCCTGAAAAGGGTACTTCCTTTAAAATAAAGCAGAACCTCCACTAAGAGCTCATGGAAAGAGCTGCATGCCTCCCTTTCTGCAGGGCTACTCAGGGCCTTACCTCGAGGCAAGGACTCACGTGGAGATTCCCTTTAGCTCTAGAGCATGGCAAGGTGAGCCCCACCCCGGCCAAAGAAGCTCCGTGTGTACCCAGAGAAAACTCATTTTCTTACCAGACCCATGCCTACAGTGGCCAGAGGCCTGTCAACAGCAGAGAATTTCAGGGAGCTTCATGGCAGCAAGAATGGATCTTTCCAAATGGAAAGCAAGGTTAGTACCATCACGCCCCTATTTCCATGGGCACAGGCAGCATATATCTCTGTGGTTTTTAACAAGTCAAAAGGGACACAGAGTACATACTGGTTGCTTCCCTGAATCAACTTCTCGAGGCAGGGTGTTCTGCATCTAGTGAACGGTTTCACCAACGAACGCCGTAGCCAGGCCTCTGGGACCGTGCCTCTTCAAAAGCCTGCAGTGCTACAGGAAAAACTGTGCTTTAGTTGCAAAAGAACGCAAGCCGTCTTTCTCCTGGAGGCAGGGTGACTTCAGGTAGGAGGTCCTGATTGGAAGGAGAAGCCTAGTGTTTTTCTCTGTGCAGCTCAGACTAGGGAATGAGTGCCATTTCCACGGCATGTTAGACCTTGCTTGAACGTTGCTCTTGAACCTGTGCGAGTGCTGTGAATCAAGATATCACAAGAAAGAGTGCAGTGTGTTGCCCATGACTCAGCAGACACAGACGACCTCCGAGGGACCAATGGGCCTCGTTATTGCTCAGCAGGCCTACAGGGGTGTGGAGGTACTCTGAGATCTTGGAACAACAGTGATGCTCACCAGAGGGCTCGAGGAGTCCTGAAAAGGGTACTTCCTTTAAAGTAAAGCACAACAGCGACTAAGAGCTCATGGAAAGAGCTGCATGCCTCCCTTTCTGCAAGGGTACTCAGGTCCTTACCTCGAGGCAAGGACTCACGTGGAGATTCCCTTTAGCTCTAGAGCATGGCAAGGTGCGCCCCACCCCGGCCAATGAAGCTCCGTGTGTGGCCAGAGAAAACTCATTTTCTTCCCAGACCCATGCCTACAGTGACCAGGGGCCTGTCAACAGCAGAGAATTTCTGGGAACTTCACGGCAGCAAGAATGGAGGTTTCCAAATGGAAAGCAAGGTTAGTCCCATCATGCCCCCATTTCCATGGGCACAGCCAGCATACATCTCTGTGGTTTTTAACAAGTCAAATGAGACACAGAGTACACACTGGTTGCTTCCCTCAGTCAACTTCTCGAGGCAGGGTGTTCTGCAACTAGTAAACGGCCTCACCCAGGAAAGCCCCAGCTAGGCCTCCTGGCCCGTGCCTCTTCAAATGCCTGCCGTGCTACAGGAAATACTGTGCTTTAGTTGCAATAGGAACGTAGCCGTCTTTCTCTAGGAGGCAAGGTGACTTCAGCTAGGAGGTCCTGGATGGATGGAGAAGGCTAGTGTTTTTCTCTGTGCAGCTCAAACTAGGGAAGGAGTGAGACTTCCACGGCAAGTTGGAACTTGCTAGAACCGTGCTCGTGAATCTGTGCGATTGCTGGCTAAATCAAGATGTACCAGTAAGAGTGCACTGTGTTACCCTACCTTCGGCATACACACTGTGATTCGGAAAGCTCCTGGCCTGGATATTGCTTAGAAGGGCCAGGGGAGCCAGAGGGTACTCAGTGTTCTTGCAGGCAATAGATATTCCAGGCTTGGCACCTAGGTGTCCTAACAAGCCTACTGGCGTAAAAATGCTGCCGAGCAGCGACTACGGCCTCATGGAAACTGCTACACGCCTCTGCTTCTGCATAGCATTTCAGGGCTTTACCTCGAGGCAAGTTCTCACGTTGCTTGCCCTGGGAGCGATACAGCATGTTAGGATGCTGTATTTCTCCTTGAATAGAGTGACTTCAGGAACGAGGTCCTCGATAAATTCTAAGCAGAGTGTTTTCTCAGGGCAGCTCAGACGAGGGCAATGTCGAAGACTTCCAGGGCATGTTGGACTGCCTAGAAATGCGGTTCTGATGCTGTTCGAGTGCTCTGGAAATGTAGCTCTCCTGAAGTAACGTAGAGTTTGTTGCCCGAGACTCGGCAGACACAGAGGGCCTCCGAGGGACGTATGGGACTCAATGCTGCTCAGCAGGCCCACAGGGGTGTGGAGGGAGTCAGTGATCTTGGAACCAAAATGATGCTCACCCGAGGGGCCTAGGAGTCCTGAAAAGGGTACTTCCTTTAAAATAAAGCAGAACCTCCACTAAGAGCTCATGGAAAGAGCTGCATGCCTCCCTTTCTGCAAGGGTACTCAGGTCCTTACCTCGAGGCAAGGACTCACGTGGAGATTCCCTTTAGCTCTAGAGCATGGCAAGGTGCGCCCCACCCCTGCCAATGAAGCTCCGTGTGTGGCCAGAGAAAACTCATTTTCTTCCCAGACCCATGCCTACAGTGACCAGGGGCCTGTCAACAGCAGAGAATTTCTGGGAACTTCACGGCAGCAAGAATGGAGGTTTCCAAAAGGAAAGCAAGGTTAGTCCCATCATGCCCCCATTTCCATGGGCACAGCCAGCATACATCTCTGTGGTTTTTAACAAGTCAAATGAGACACAGAGTACACACTTGTTGCTTCCCTCAGTCAACTTCTCGAGGCAGGGTGTTCTGCAACTAGTAAACGGCCTCACCCAGGAAAGCCCTAGCTAGGCCTCCTGGCCCGTGCCTCTTCAAATGCCTGCCGTGCTACAGGAAATACTGTGCTTTAGTTGCAATAGGAACGTAGCCGTCTTTCTCTAGGAGGCAAGGTGACTTCAGCTAGGAGGTCCTGGATGGATGGAGAAGGCTAGTGTTTTTCTCTGTGCAGCTCAAACTAGGGAAGGAGTGAGACTTCCACGGCAAGTTGGAACTTGCTAGAACCGTGCTCGTGTATCTGTGCGATTGCTGGCTAAATCAAGATGTACCAATAAGAGTGCACTGTGTTGCCCTACCTTCGGCATACACACTGTGATTCGGAAAGCTCCTGGCCTGGATATTGCTTAGAAGGGCCAGGGGAGCCTGAGGGTACTCAGTGTTCTTGCAGGCAATAGATATTCCAGGCTTGGCACCTAGGTGTCCTAACAAGCCTACTGGCGTAAAAATGCTGCCGAGCAGCGACTACGGCCTCATGGAAACTGATACACGCCTCTGCTTCTGCATAGCATTTCAGGGCTTTACCTCGAGGCAAGTTCTCACGTTGCTTGCCCTGGGAGCGATACAGCATGTTAGGATGCTGTATTTCTCCTTGAATAGAGTGACTTCAGGAACGAGGTCCTCGATCAATTCTAAGCAGAGTGTTTTCACAGGGCAGCTCAGACGAGGGCAATGTCGAAGACTTCCAGGGCATGTTGGACTGCCTAGAAATGTGGTTCTGATGCTGTTCGAGTGCTCTGGAAATGTAGCTCTCCTGAAGTAACGTAGAGTTTGTTGCCCGAGACTCGGCAGACACAGAGGGCCTCCGAGGGACGTATGGGACTCAATGCTGCTCAGCAGGCCCACAGGGGTGTGGAGGGAGTCAGTGATCTTGGAACCAAAATGATGCTCACCCGAGGGGCCTAGGAGTCCTGAAACGGGTACTTCCTTTAAAATAAAGCAGAACCTCCACTAAGAGCTCATGGAAAGAGCTGCATGCCTCCCTTTCTGCAGGGCTACTCAGGGCCTTACCTCGAGGCAAGGACTCACGTGGAGATTCCTTTTAGCTCTAGAGCATGGCAAGGTGAGCCCCACCCCGGCCAATGAAGCTCCGTGTGTACCCAGAGAAAACTCATTTTCTTACCAGACCCATGCCTACAGTGGCCAGAGGCCTGTCAACAGCAGAGAATTTCAGGGAGCTTCATGGCAGCAAGAAAGGATCTTTCCAAATGGAAAGCAAGGTTAGTACCATCACGCCCCCATTTCCATGGGCACAGGCAGCATATATCTCTGTGGTTTTTAACAAGTCAAAAGGGACACAATACATACTGGTTGCTTCCCTGAATCAACTTCTCGAGGCAGGGTGTTCTGCATCTAGTGAACGGTTTCACCAACGAACGCCGTAGCCAGGCCTCTGGGACCGTGCCTCTTCAAAAGCCTGCAGTGCTACAGGAAAAACTGTGCTTTAGTTGCAAAAGAACGCAAGCCGTCTTTCTCCTGGAGGCAGGGTGACTTCAGGTAGGAGGTCCTGATTGGAAGGAGAAGCCTAGTGTTTTTCTCTGTGCAGCTCAGACTAGGGAATGAGTGCCATTTCCACGGCATGTTAGACCTTGCTTGAACGTTGCTCTTGAACCTGTGCGAGTGCTGTGAATCAAGATATCACAAGAAAGAGTGCAGTGTGTTGCCCCATGACTCAGCAGACACAGACGACCTCCGAGGGACCAATGGGCCTCGTTATTGCTCAGCAGGCTACAGGGGTGTGGAGGTACTCTGAGATCTTGGAACAACAGTGATGCTCACCAGAGGGCGCGAGGAGTCCTGAAAAGGTTACTTCCTTTAAAGTAAAGCACAACAGCGTTCTAAGAGCTCATGGAAATAGCTGCATGCCTCCCTTTCTGCAAGGGTACTCAGGTCCTTACCTCAAGGCAAGGACTCACGTGGAGATTCCCTTTAGCTCTAGAGCATGGCAAGGTGCGCCCCACCCCGGCCAATGAAGCTCCGTGTGTGGCCAGAGAAAACTCATTTTCTTCCCAGACCCATGCCTACAGTGACCAGGGGCCTGTCGACAGCAGAGAATTTCTGGGAACTTCACGGCAGCAAGAATGGAGGTTTCCAAATGGAAAGCAAGGTTAACCCATCATGCCCCCATTTCCATGGGCACAGCCAGCATACATCTCTGTGGTTTTTAACAAGTCAAATGAGACACAGAGTACACACTGGTTGCTTCCCTCAGTCAACTTCTCGAGGCAGGGTGTTCTGCAACTAGTAAACGGCCTCACCCCGGAAAGCCCTAGCTAGGCCTCCTGGCCCGTGCCTCTTCAAATGCCTGCCGTGCTACAGGAAATACTGTGCTTTAGTTGCAATAGGAACGTAGCCGTCTTTCTCTAGGAGGCAAGGTGACTTCAGCTAGGAGGTCCTGGATGGATGGAGAAGGCTAGTGTTTTTCTCTGTGCAGCTCAAACTAGGGAAGGAGTGAGACTTCCACGGCAAGTTGGAACTTGCTAGAACCGTGCTCGTGAATCTGTGCGATTGCTGGCTAAATCAAGATGTACCAGTAAGAGTGCACTGTGTTACCCTACCTTCGGCATACACACTGTGATTCGGAAAGCTCCTGGCCTGGATATTGCTTAGAAGGGCCAGGGGAGCCTGAGGGTACTCAGTGTTCTTGCAGGCAATAGATATTCCAGGCTTGGCACCTAGGTGTCCTAACAAGCCTACTGGCGTAAAAATGCTGCCGAGCAGCGACTACGGCCTCATGGAAACTGCTACACGCCTCTGCTTCTGCATAGCATTTCAGGGCTTTACCTCGAGGCAAGTTCTCACGTTGCTTGCCATGGGAGCGATACAGCATGTTAGGATGCTGTATTTCTCCTTGAATAGAGTGACTTCAGGAACGAGGTCCTCGATCAATTCTAAGCAGAGTGTTTTCTCAGGGCAGCTCAGACGAGGGCAATGTCGAAGACTTCCAGGGCATGTTGGACTGCCTAGAAATGTGGTTCTGATGCTGTTCGAGTGCTCTGGAAATGTAGCTCTCCTGAAGTAACGTAGAGTGTGTTGCCCGAGACTCGGCAGACACAGAGGGCCTCCGAGGGACGTATGGGACTCAATGCTGCTCAGCAGGCCCACAGGGGTGTGGAGGGAGTCAGTGATCTTGGAACCAAAATGATGCTTACCCGAGGGGCCTAGGAGTCCTGAAAAGGGTACTTCCTTTAAAATAAAGCAGAACCTCCACTAAGAGCTCATGGAAAGAGCTGCATGCCTCCCTTTCTGCAGGGCTACTCAGGGCCTTACCTCGAGGCAAGGACTCACGTGGAGATTCCCTTTAGCTCTAGAGCATGGCAAGGTGAGCCCCACCCCGGCCAAAGAAGCTCCGTGTGTACCCAGAGAAAACTCATTTTCTTACCAGACCCATGCCTACAGTGGCCAGAGGCCTGTCAACAGCAGAGAATTTCAGGGAGCTTCATGGCAGCAAGAATGGATCTTTCCAAATGGAAAGCAAGGTTAGTACCATCACGCCCCTATTTCCATGGGCACAGGCAGCATATATCTCTGTGGTTTTTAACAAGTCAAAAGGGACACAGAGTACATACTGGTTGCTTCCCTGAATCAACTTCTCGAGGCAGGGTGTTCTGCATCTAGTGAACGGTTTCACCAACGAACGCCGTAGCCAGGCCTCTGGGACCGTGCCTCTTCAAAAGCCTGCAGTGCTACAGGAAAAACTGTGCTTTAGTTGCAAAAGAACGCAAGCCGTCTTTCTCCTGGAGGCAGGGTGACTTCAGGTAGGAGGTCCTGATTGGAAGGAGAAGCCTAGTGTTTTTCTCTGTGCAGCTCAGACTAGGGAATGAGTGCCATTTCCACGGCATGTTAGACCTTGCTTGAACGTTGCTCTTGAACCTGTGCGAGTGCTGTGAATCAAGATATCACAAGAAAGAGTGCAGTGTGTTGCCCATGACTCAGCAGACACAGACGACCTCCGAGGGACCAATGGGCCTCGTTATTGCTCAGCAGGCCTACAGGGGTGTGGAGGTACTCTGAGATCTTGGAACAACAGTGATGCTCACCAGAGGGCTCGAGGAGTCCTGAAAAGGGTACTTCCTTTAAAGTAAAGCACAACAGCGACTAAGAGCTCATGGAAAGAGCTGCATGCCTCCCTTTCTGCAAGGGTACTCAGGTCCTTACCTCGAGGCAAGGACTCACGTGGAGATTCCCTTTAGCTCTAGAGCATGGCAAGGTGCGCCCCACCCCGGCCAATGAAGCTCCGTGTGTGGCCAGAGAAAACTCATTTTCTTCCCAGACCCATGCCTACAGTGACCAGGGGCCTGTCAACAGCAGAGAATTTCTGGGAACTTCACGGCAGCAAGAATGGAGGTTTCCAAATGGAAAGCAAGGTTAGTCCCATCATGCCCCCATTTCCATGGGCACAGCCAACATACATCTCTGTGGTTTTTAACAAGTCAAATGAGACACAGAGTACACACTGGTTGCTTCCCTCAGTCAACTTCTCGAGGCAGGGTGTTCTGCAACTAGTAAACGGCCTCACCCAGGAAAGCACCAGCTAGGCCTCCTGGCCCGTGCCTCTTCAAATGCCTGCCGTGCTACAGGAAATACTGTGCTTTAGTTGCAATAGGAACGTAGCCGTCTTTCTCTAGGAGGCAAGGTGACTTCAGCTAGGAGGTCCTGGATGGATGGAGAAGGCTAGTGTTTTTCTCTGTGCAGCTCAAACTAGGGAAGGAGTGAGACTTCCACGGCAAGTTGGAACTTGCTAGAACCTTGCTCGTGAATCTGTGCGATTGCTGGCTAAATCAAGATGAACCAATAAGAGTGCACTGTGTTGCCCTACCTTCGGCATACACACTGTGATTCCCAAAGCTCCTGGCCTGGATATTGCTTAGAAGGGCCAGGGGAGCCTGAGGGTACTCAGTGTTCTTGCAGGCAATAGATATTCCAGGCTTGGCACCTAGGTGTCCTAACAAGCCTACTGGCGTAAAAATGCTGCCGAGCAGCGACTACGGCCTCATGGAAACTGCTACACGCCTCTGCTTCTGCATAGCATTTCAGAGCTTTACCTCGAGGCAAGTTCTCACCTTGCTTGCGCTGTGAGCGATACAGCATGTTAGGATGCTGTATTTCTCCTTGAATAGAGTGACTTCAGGAACGAGGTCCTCGATAAATTCTAAGCAGAGTGTTTTCTCAGGGCAGCTCAGACGAGGGCAATGTCGAAGACTTCCAGGGCATGTTGGACTGCCTAGAAATGCGGTTCTGATGCTGTTCGAGTGCTCTGGAAATGTAGCTCTCCTGAAGTAACGTAGAGTGTGTTGCCCGAGACTCGGCAGACACAGAGGGCCTCCGAGGGACGTATGGGACTCAATGCTGCTCAGCAGGCCCACAGGGGTGTGGAGGGAGTCAGTGATCTTGGAACCAAAATGATGCTCACCCGAGGGGCCTAGGAGTCCTGAAACGGGTACTTCCTTTAAAATAAAGCAGAACCTCCACTAAGAGCTCATGGAAAGAGCTGCATGCCTCCCTTTCTGCAGGGCTACTCAGGGCCTTACCTCGAGGCAAGGACTCACGTGGAGATTCCCTTTAGCTCTAGAGCATGGCAAGGTGAGCCCCACCCCGGCCAATGAAGCTCCGTGTGTACCCAGAGAAAACTCATTTTCTTACCAGACCCATGCCTACAGTGGCCAGAGGCCTGTCAACAGCAGAGAATTTCAGGGAGCTTCATGGCAGCAAGAATGGATCTTTCCAAATGGAAAGCAAGGTTAGTACCATCACGCCCCTATTTCCATGGGCACAGGCAGCATATATCTCTGTGGTTTTTAACAAGTCAAAAGGGACACAGAGTACATACTGGTTGCTTCCCTGAATCAACTTCTCGAGGCAGGGTGTTCTGCATCTAGTGAACGGTTTCACCAACGAACGCCGTAGCCAGGCCTCTGGGACCGTGCCTCTTCAAAAGCCTGCAGTGCTACAGGAAAAACTGTGCTTTAGTTGCAAAAGAACGCAAGCCGTCTTTCTCCTGGAGGCAGGGTGACTTCAGGTAGGAGGTCCTGATTGGAAGGAGAAGCCTAGTGTTTTTCTCTGTGCAGCTCAGACTAGGGAATGAGTGCCATTTCCACGGCATGTTAGACCTTGCTTGAACGTTGCTCTTGAACCTGTGCGAGTGCTGTGAATCAAGATATCACAAGAAAGAGTGCAGTGTGTTGCCCATGACTCAGCAGACACAGACGACCTCCGAGGGACCAATGGGCCTCGTTATTGCTCAGCAGGCCTACAGGGGTGTGGAGGTACTCTGAGATCTTGGAACAACAGTGATGCTCACCAGAGGGCGCGAGGAGTCCTGAAAAGGTTACTTCCTTTAAAGTAAAGCACAACAGCGACTAAGAGCTCATGGAAAGAGCTGCATGCCTCCCTTTCTGCAAGGGTACTCAGGTCCTTACCTCGAGGCAAGGACTCACGTGGAGATTCCCTTTAGCTCTAGAGCATGGCAAGGTGCGCCCCACCCCGGCCAATGAAGCTCCGTGTGTGGCCAGAGAAAACTCATTTTCTTCCCAGACCCATGCCTACAGTGACCAGGGGCCTGTCGACAGCAGAGAATTTCTGGGAACTTCACGGCAGCAAGAATGGAGGTTTCCAAATGGAAAGCAAGGTTAGTCCCATCATGCCCCCATTTCCATGGGCACAGCCAACATACATCTCTGTGGTTTTTAACAAGTCAAATGAGACACAGAGTACACACTGGTTGCTTCCCTCAGTCAACTTCTCGAGGCAGGGTGTTCTGCAACTAGTAAACGGCCTCACCCAGGAAAGCACCAGCTAGGCCTCCTGGCCCGTGCCTCTTCAAATGCCTGCCGTGCTACAGGAAATACTGTGCTTTAGTTGCAATAGGAACGTAGCCGTCTTTCTCTAGGAGGCAAGGTGACTTCAGCTAGGTGGTCCTGGATGGACGGAGAAGGCTAGTGTTTTTCTCTGTGCAGCTCAAACTAGGGAAGGAGTGAGACTTCCACGGCAAGTTGGAACTTGCTAGAACCTTGCTCGTGAATCTGTGCGATTGCTGGCTAAATCAAGATGAACCAATAAGAGTGCACTGTGTTGCCCTACCTTCGGCATACACACTGTGATTCCCAAAGCTCCTGGCCTGGATATTGCTTAGAAGGGCCAGGGGAGCCTGAGGGTACTCAGTGTTCTTGCAGGCAATAGATATTCCAGGCTTGGCACCTAGGTGTCCTAACAAGCCTACTGGCGTAAAAATGCTGCCGAGCAGCGACTACGGCCTCATGGAAACTGCTACACGCCTCTGCTTCTGCATAGCATTTCAGGGCTTTACCTCGAGGCAAGTTCTCACGTTGCTTGCCATGGGAGCGATACAGCATGTTAGGATGCTGTATTTCTCCTTGAATAGAGTGACTTCAGGAACGAGGTCCTCGATCAATTCTAAGCAGAGTGTTTTCTCAGGGCAGCTCAGACGAGGGCAATGTCGAAGACTTCCAGGGCATGTTGGACTGCCTAGAAATGTGGTTCTGATGCTGTTCGAGTGCTCTGGAAATGTAGCTCTCCTGAAGTAACGTAGAGTGTGTTGCCCGAGACTCGGCAGACACAGAGGGCCTCCGAGGGACGTATGGGACTCAATGCTGCTCAGCAGGCCCACAGGGGTGTGGAGGGAGTCAGTGATCTTGGAACCAAAATGATGCTCACCCGAGGGGCCTAGGAGTCCTGAAAAGGGTACTTCCTTTAAAATAAAGCAGAACCTCCACTAAGAGCTCATGGAAAGAGCTGCATGCCTCCCTTTCTGCAGGGCTACTCAGGGCCTTACCTCGAGGCAAGGACTCACGTGGAGATTCCCTTTAGCTCTAGAGCATGGCAAGGTGAGCCCCACCCCGGCCAAAGAAGCTCCGTGTGTACCCAGAGAAAACTCATTTTCTTACCAGACCCATGCCTACAGTGGCCAGAGGCCTGTCAACAGCAGAGAATTTCAGGGAGCTTCATGGCAGCAAGAATGGATCTTTCCAAATGGAAAGCAAGGTTAGTACCATCACGCCCCTATTTCCATGGGCACAGGCAGCATATATCTCTGTGGTTTTTAACAAGTCAAAAGGGACACAGAGTACATACTGGTTGCTTCCCTGAATCAACTTCTCGAGGCAGGGTGTTCTGCATCTAGTGAACGGTTTCACCAACGAACGCCGTAGCCAGGCCTCTGGGACCGTGCCTCTTCAAAAGCCTGCAGTGCTACAGGAAAAACTGTGCTTTAGTTGCAAAAGAACGCAAGCCGTCTTTCTCCTGGAGGCAGGGTGACTTCAGGTAGGAGGTCCTGATTGGAAGGAGAAGCCTAGTGTTTTTCTCTGTGCAGCTCAGACTAGGGAATGAGTGCCATTTCCACGGCATGTTAGACCTTGCTTGAACGTTGCTCTTGAACCTGTGCGAGTGCTGTGAATCAAGATATCACAAGAAAGAGTGCAGTGTGTTGCCCATGACTCAGCAGACACAGACGACCTCCGAGGGACCAATGGGCCTCGTTATTGCTCAGCAGGCCTACAGGGGTGTGGAGGTACTCTGAGATCTTGGAACAACAGTGATGCTCACCAGAGGGCTCGAGGAGTCCTGAAAAGGGTACTTCCTTTAAAGTAAAGCACAACAGCGACTAAGAGCTCATGGAAAGAGCTGCATGCCTCCCTTTCTGCAAGGGTACTCAGGTCCTTACCTCGAGGCAAGGACTCACGTGGAGATTCCCTTTAGCTCTAGAGCATGGCAAGGTGCGCCCCACCCCGGCCAATGAAGCTCCGTGTGTGGCCAGAGAAAACTCATTTTCTTCCCAGACCCATGCCTACAGTGACCAGGGGCCTGTCAACAGCAGAGAATTTCTGGGAACTTCACGGCAGCAAGAATGGAGGTTTCCAAATGGAAAGCAAGGTTAGTCCCATCATGCCCCCATTTCCATGGGCACAGCCAACATACATCTCTGTGGTTTTTAACAAGTCAAATGAGACACAGAGTACACACTGGTTGCTTCCCTCAGTCAACTTCTCGAGGCAGGGTGTTCTGCAACTAGTAAACGGCCTCACCCAGGAAAGCACCAGCTAGGCCTCCTGGCCCGTGCCTCTTCAAATGCCTGCCGTGCTACAGGAAATACTGTGCTTTAGTTGCAATAGGAACGTAGCCGTCTTTCTCTAGGAGGCAAGGTGACTTCAGCTAGGAGGTCCTGGATGGATGGAGAAGGCTAGTGTTTTTCTCTGTGCAGCTCAAACTAGGGAAGGAGTGAGACTTCCACGGCAAGTTGGAACTTGCTAGAACCTTGCTCGTGAATCTGTGCGATTGCTGGCTAAATCAAGATGAACCAATAAGAGTGCACTGTGTTGCCCTACCTTCGGCATACACACTGTGATTCCCAAAGCTCCTGGCCTGGATATTGCTTAGAAGGGCCAGGGGAGCCTGAGGGTACTCAGTGTTCTTGCAGGCAATAGATATTCCAGGCTTGGCACCTAGGTGTCCTAACAAGCCTACTGGCGTAAAAATGCTGCCGAGCAGCGACTACGGCCTCATGGAAACTGCTACACGCCTCTGCTTCTGCATAGCATTTCAGAGCTTTACCTCGAGGCAAGTTCTCACCTTGCTTGCGCTGTGAGCGATACAGCATGTTAGGATGCTGTATTTCTCCTTGAATAGAGTGACTTCAGGAACGAGGTCCTCGATAAATTCTAAGCAGAGTGTTTTCTCAGGGCAGCTCAGACGAGGGCAATGTCGAAGACTTCCAGGGCATGTTGGACTGCCTAGAAATGCGGTTCTGATGCTGTTCGAGTGCTCTGGAAATGTAGCTCTCCTGAAGTAACGTAGAGTGTGTTGCCCGAGACTCGGCAGACACAGAGGGCCTCCGAGGGACGTATGGGACTCAATGCTGCTCAGCAGGCCCACAGGGGTGTGGAGGGAGTCAGTGATCTTGGAACCAAAATGATGCTCACCCGAGGGGCCTAGGAGTCCTGAAACGGGTACTTCCTTTAAAATAAAGCAGAACCTCCACTAAGAGCTCATGGAAAGAGCTGCATGCCTCCCTTTCTGCAGGGCTACTCAGGGCCTTACCTCGAGGCAAGGACTCACGTGGAGATTCCCTTTAGCTCTAGAGCATGGCAAGGTGAGCCCCACCCCGGCCAATGAAGCTCCGTGTGTACCCAGAGAAAACTCATTTTCTTACCAGACCCATGCCTACAGTGGCCAGAGGCCTGTCAACAGCAGAGAATTTCAGGGAGCTTCATGGCAGCAAGAATGGATCTTTCCAAATGGAAAGCAAGGTTAGTACCATCACGCCCCTATTTCCATGGGCACAGGCAGCATATATCTCTGTGGTTTTTAACAAGTCAAAAGGGACACAGAGTACATACTGGTTGCTTCCCTGAATCAACTTCTCGAGGCAGGGTGTTCTGCATCTAGTGAACGGTTTCACCAACGAACGCCGTAGCCAGGCCTCTGGGACCGTGCCTCTTCAAAAGCCTGCAGTGCTACAGGAAAAACTGTGCTTTAGTTGCAAAAGAACGCAAGCCGTCTTTCTCCTGGAGGCAGGGTGACTTCAGGTAGGAGGTCCTGATTGGAAGGAGAAGCCTAGTGTTTTTCTCTGTGCAGCTCAGACTAGGGAATGAGTGCCATTTCCACGGCATGTTAGACCTTGCTTGAACGTTGCTCTTGAACCTGTGCGAGTGCTGTGAATCAAGATATCACAAGAAAGAGTGCAGTGTGTTGCCCATGACTCAGCAGACACAGACGACCTCCGAGGGACCAATGGGCCTCGTTATTGCTCAGCAGGCCTACAGGGGTGTGGAGGTACTCTGAGATCTTGGAACAACAGTGATGCTCACCAGAGGGCGCGAGGAGTCCTGAAAAGGTTACTTCCTTTAAAGTAAAGCACAACAGCGACTAAGAGCTCATGGAAAGAGCTGCATGCCTCCCTTTCTGCAAGGGTACTCAGGTCCTTACCTCGAGGCAAGGACTCACGTGGAGATTCCCTTTAGCTCTAGAGCATGGCAAGGTGCGCCCCACCCCGGCCAATGAAGCTCCGTGTGTGGCCAGAGAAAACTCATTTTCTTCCCAGACCCATGCCTACAGTGACCAGGGGCCTGTCGACAGCAGAGAATTTCTGGGAACTTCACGGCAGCAAGAATGGAGGTTTCCAAATGGAAAGCAAGGTTAGTCCCATCATGCCCCCATTTCCATGGGCACAGCCAACATACATCTCTGTGGTTTTTAACAAGTCAAATGAGACACAGAGTACACACTGGTTGCTTCCCTCAGTCAACTTCTCGAGGCAGGGTGTTCTGCAACTAGTAAACGGCCTCACCCAGGAAAGCACCAGCTAGGCCTCCTGGCCCGTGCCTCTTCAAATGCCTGCCGTGCTACAGGAAATACTGTGCTTTAGTTGCAATAGGAACGTAGCCGTCTTTCTCTAGGAGGCAAGGTGACTTCAGCTAGGTGGTCCTGGATGGACGGAGAAGGCTAGTGTTTTTCTCTGTGCAGCTCAAACTAGGGAAGGAGTGAGACTTCCACGGCAAGTTGGAACTTGCTAGAACCTTGCTCGTGAATCTGTGCGATTGCTGGCTAAATCAAGATGAACCAATAAGAGTGCACTGTGTTGCCCTACCTTCGGCATACACACTGTGATTCCCAAAGCTCCTGGCCTGGATATTGCTTAGAAGGGCCAGGGGAGCCTGAGGGTACTCAGTGTTCTTGCAGGCAATAGATATTCCAGGCTTGGCACCTAGGTGTCCTAACAAGCCTACTGGCGTAAAAATGCTGCCGAGCAGCGACTACGGCCTCATGGAAACTGCTACACGCCTCTGCTTCTGCATAGCATTTCAGGGCTTTACCTCGAGGCAAGTTCTCACGTTGCTTGCCATGGGAGCGATACAGCATGTTAGGATGCTGTATTTCTCCTTGAATAGAGTGACTTCAGGAACGAGGTCCTCGATCAATTCTAAGCAGAGTGTTTTCTCAGGGCAGCTCAGACGAGGGCAATGTCGAAGACTTCCAGGGCATGTTGGACTGCCTAGAAATGTGGTTCTGATGCTGTTCGAGTGCTCTGGAAATGTAGCTCTCCTGAAGTAACGTAGAGTGTGTTGCCCGAGACTCGGCAGACACAGAGGGCCTCCGAGGGACGTATGGGACTCAATGCTGCTCAGCAGGCCCACAGGGGTGTGGAGGGAGTCAGTGATCTTGGAACCAAAATGATGCTCACCCGAGGGGCCTAGGAGTCCTGAAAAGGGTACTTCCTTTAAAATAAAGCAGAACCTCCACTAAGAGCTCATGGAAAGAGCTGCATGCCTCCCTTTCTGCAGGGCTACTCAGGGCCTTACCTCGAGGCAAGGACTCACGTGGAGATTCCCTTTAGCTCTAGAGCATGGCAAGGTGAGCCCCACCCCGGCCAAAGAAGCTCCGTGTGTACCCAGAGAAAACTCATTTTCTTACCAGACCCATGCCTACAGTGGCCAGAGGCCTGTCAACAGCAGAGAATTTCAGGGAGCTTCATGGCAGCAAGAATGGATCTTTCCAAATGGAAAGCAAGGTTAGTACCATCACGCCCCTATTTCCATGGGCACAGGCAGCATATATCTCTGTGGTTTTTAACAAGTCAAAAGGGACACAGAGTACATACTGGTTGCTTCCCTGAATCAACTTCTCGAGGCAGGGTGTTCTGCATCTAGTGAACGGTTTCACCAACGAACGCCGTAGCCAGGCCTCTGGGACCGTGCCTCTTCAAAAGCCTGCAGTGCTACAGGAAAAACTGTGCTTTAGTTGCAAAAGAACGCAAGCCGTCTTTCTCCTGGAGGCAGGGTGACTTCAGGTAGGAGGTCCTGATTGGAAGGAGAAGCCTAGTGTTTTTCTCTGTGCAGCTCAGACTAGGGAATGAGTGCCATTTCCACGGCATGTTAGACCTTGCTTGAACGTTGCTCTTGAACCTGTGCGAGTGCTGTGAATCAAGATATCACAAGAAAGAGTGCAGTGTGTTGCCCATGACTCAGCAGACACAGACGACCTCCGAGGGACCAATGGGCCTCGTTATTGCTCAGCAGGCCTACAGGGGTGTGGAGGTACTCTGAGATCTTGGAACAACAGTGATGCTCACCAGAGGGCTCGAGGAGTCCTGAAAAGGGTACTTCCTTTAAAGTAAAGCACAACAGCGACTAAGAGCTCATGGAAAGAGCTGCATGCCTCCCTTTCTGCAAGGGTACTCAGGTCCTTACCTCGAGGCAAGGACTCACGTGGAGATTCCCTTTAGCTCTAGAGCATGGCAAGGTGCGCCCCACCCCGGCCAATGAAGCTCCGTGTGTGGCCAGAGAAAACTCATTTTCTTCCCAGACCCATGCCTACAGTGACCAGGGGCCTGTCAACAGCAGAGAATTTTTGGGAACTTCACGGCAGCAAGAATGGAGGTTTCCAAATGGAAAGCAAGGTTAGTCCCATCATGCCCCCATTTCCATGGGCACAGCCAACATACATCTCTGTGGTTTTTAACAAGTCAAATGAGACACAGAGTACACACTGGTTGCTTCCCTCAGTCAACTTCTCGAGGCAGGGTGTTCTGCAACTAGTAAACGGCCTCACCCAGGAAAGCACCAGCTAGGCCTCCTGGCTCGTGCCTCTTCAAATGCCTGCCGTGCTACAGGAAATACTGTGCTTTAGTTGCAATAGGAACGTAGCCGTCTTTCTCTAGGAGGCAAGGTGACTTCAGCTAGGAGGTCCTGGATGGATGGAGAAGGCTAGTGTTTTTCTCTGTGCAGCTCAAACTAGGGAAGGAGTGAGACTTCCACGGCAAGTTGGAACTTGCTAGAACCTTGCTCGTGAATCTGTGCGATTGCTGGCTAAATCAAGATGAACCAATAAGAGTGCACTGTGTTGCCCTACCTTCGGCATACACACTGTGATTCCCAAAGCTCCTGGCCTGGATATTGCTTAGAAGGGCCAGGGGAGCCTGAGGGTACTCAGTGTTCTTGCAGGCAATAGATATTCCAGGCTTGGCACCTAGGTGTCCTAACAAGCCTACTGGCGTAAAAATGCTGCCGAGCAGCGACTACGGCCTCATGGAAACTGCTACACGCCTCTGCTTCTGCATAGCATTTCAGAGCTTTACCTCGAGGCAAGTTCTCACCTTGCTTGCGCTGTGAGCGATACAGCATGTTAGGATGCTGTATTTCTCCTTGAATAGAGTGACTTCAGGAACGAGGTCCTCGATAAATTCTAAGCAGAGTGTTTTCTCAGGGCAGCTCAGACGAGGGCAATGTCGAAGACTTCCAGGGCATGTTGGACTGCCTAGAAATGCGGTTCTGATGCTGTTCGAGTGCTATGGAAGTGTAGCTCTCCTGAAGTAACGTAGAGTGTGTTGCCCGAGACTCGGCAGACACAGAGGGCCTCCGAGGGACGTATGGGACTCAATGCTGCTCAGCAGGCCCACAGGGGTGTGGAGGGAGTCAGTGATCTTGGAACCAAAATGATGCTCACCCGAGGGGCCTAGGAGTCCTGAAAAGGGTACTTCCTTTAAAATAAAGCAGAACCTCCACTAAGAGCTCATGGAAAGAGCTGCATGCCTCCCTTTCTGCAGGGCTACTCAGGGCCTTACCTCGAGGCAAGGACTCACGTGGAGATTCCCTTTAGCTCTAGAGCATGGCAAGGTGAGCCCCACCCCGGCCAATGAAGCTCCGTGTGTACCCAGAGAAAACTCATTTTCTTACCAGACCCATGCCTACAGTGGCCAGAGGCCTGTCAACAGCAGAGAATTTCAGGGAGCTTCATGGCAGCAAGAATGGATCTTTCCAAATGGAAAGCAAGGTTAGTACCATCACGCCCCTATTTCCATGGGCACAGGCAGCATATATCTCTGTGGTTTTTAACAAGTCAAAAGGGACACAGAGTACATACTGGTTGCTTCCCTGAATCAACTTCTCGAGGCAGGGTGTTCTGCATCTAGTGAACGGTTTCACCAACGAACGCCGTAGCCAGGCCTCTGCGACCGTGCCTCTTCAAAAGCCTGCAGTGCTACAGGAAAAACTGTGCTTTAGTTGCAAAAGAACGCAAGCCGTCTTTCTCCTGGAGGCAGGGTGACTTCAGGTAGGAGGTCCTGATTGGAAGGAGAAGCCTAGTGTTTTTCTCTGTGCAGCTCAGACTAGGGAATGAGTGCCATTTCCACGGCATGTTAGACCTTGCTTGAACGTTGCTCTTGAACCTGTGCGAGTGCTGTGAATCAAGATATCACAAGAAAGAGTGCAGTGTGTTGCCCATGACTCAGCAGACACAGACGACCTCCGAGGGACCAATGGGCCTCGTTATTGCTCAGCAGGCCTACAGGGGTGTGGAGGTACTCTGAGATCTTGGAACAACAGTGATGCTCACCAGAGGGCTCGAGGAGTCCTGAAAAGGGTACTTCCTTTAAAGTAAAGCACAACAGCGACTAAGAGCTCATGGAAAGAGCTGCATGCCTCCCTTTCTGCAAGGGTACTCAGGTCCTTACCTCGAGGCAAGGACTCACGTGGAGATTCCCTTTAGCTCTAGAGCATGGCAAGGTGCGCCCCACCCCGGCCAATGAAGCTCCGTGTGTGGCCAGAGAAAACTCATTTTCTTCCCAGACCCATGCCTACAGTGACCAGGGGCCTGTCAACAGCAGAGAATTTCTGGGAACTTCACGGCAGCAAGAATGGAGGTTTCCAAATGGAAAGCAAGGTTAGTCCCATCATGCCCCCATTTCCATGGGCACAGCCAGCATACATCTCTGTGGTTTTTAACAAGTCAAATGAGACACAGAGTACACACTGGTTGCTTCCCTCAGTCAACTTCTCGAGGCAGGGTGTTCTGCAACTAGTAAACGGCCTCACCCAGGAAAGCCCCAGCTAGGCCTCCTGGCCCGTGCCTCTTCAAATGCCTGCCGTGCTACAGGAAATACTGTGCTTTAGTTGCAATAGGAACGTAGCCGTCTTTCTCTAGGAGGCAAGGTGACTTCAGCTAGGAGGTCCTGGATGGATGGAGAAGGCTAGTGTTTTTCTCTGTGCAGCTCAAACTAGGGAAGGAGTGAGACTTCCACGGCAAGTTGGAACTTGCTAGAACCTTGCTCGTGAATCTGTGCGATTGCTGGCTAAATCAAGATGAACCAATAAGAGTGCACTGTGTTGCCCTACCTTCGGCATACACACTGTGATTCCCAAAGCTCCTGGCCTGGATATTGCTTAGAAGGGCCAGGGGAGCCTGAGGGTACTCAGTGTTCTTGCAGGCAATAGATATTCCAGGCTTGGCACCTAGGTGTCCTAACAAGCCTACTGGCGTAAAAATGCTGCCGAGCAGCGACTACGGCCTCATGGAAACTGCTACACGCCTCTGCTTCTGCATAGCATTTCAGGGCTTTACCTCGAGGCAAGTTCTCACGTTGCTTGCCCTGGGAGCGATACAGCATGTTAGGATGCTGTATTTCTCCTTGAATAGAGTGACTTCAGGAACGAGGTCCTCGATAAATTCTAAGCAGAGTGTTTTCTCAGGGCAGCTCAGACGAGGGCAATGTCGAAGACTTCCAGGGCATGTTGGACTGCCTAGAAATGCGGTTCTGATGCTGTTCGAGTGCTCTGGAAATGTAGCTCTCCTGAAGTAACGTAGAGTTTGTTGCCCGAGACTCGGCAGACACAGAGGGCCTCCGAGGGACGTATGGGACTCAATGCTGCTCAGCAGGCCCACAGGGGTGTGGAGGGAGTCAGTGATCTTGGAACCAAAATGATGCTCACCCGAGGGGCCTAGGAGTCCTGAAAAGGGTACTTCCTTTAAAATAAAGCAGAACCTCCACTAAGAGCTCATGGAAAGAGCTGCATGCCTCCCTTTCTGCAAGGGTACTCAGGTCCTTACCTCGAGGCAAGGACTCACGTGGAGATTCCCTTTAGCTCTAGAGCATGGCAAGGTGCGCCCCACCCCTGCCAATGAAGCTCCGTGTGTGGCCAGAGAAAACTCATTTTCTTCCCAGACCCATGCCTACAGTGACCAGGGGCCTGTCAACAGCAGAGAATTTCTGGGAACTTCACGGCAGCAAGAATGGAGGTTTCCAAATGGAAAGCAAGGTTAGTCCCATCATGCCCCCATTTCCATGGGCACAGCCAGCATACATCTCTGTGGTTTTTAACAAGTCAAATGAGACACAGAGTACACACTTGTTGCTTCCCTCAGTCAACTTCTCGAGGCAGGGTGTTCTGCAACTAGTAAACGGCCTCACCCAGGAAAGCCCTAGCTAGGCCTCCTGGCCCGTGCCTCTTCAAATGCCTGCCGTGCTACAGGAAATACTGTGCTTTAGTTGCAATAGGAACGTAGCCGTCTTTCTCTAGGAGGCAAGGTGACTTCAGCTAGGAGGTCCTGGATGGATGGAGAAGGCTAGTGTTTTTCTCTGTGCAGCTCAAACTAGGGAAGGAGTGAGACTTCCACGGCAAGTTGGAACTTGCTAGAACCGTGCTCGTGAATCTGTGCGATTGCTGGCTAAATCAAGATGTACCAATAAGAGTGCACTGTGTTGCCCTACCTTCGGCATACACACTGTGATTCGGAAAGCTCCTGGCCTGGATATTGCTTAGAAGGGCCAGGGGAGCCTGAGGGTACTCAGTGTTCTTGCAGGCAATAGATATTCCAGGCTTGGCACCTAGGTGTCCTAACAAGCCTACTGGCGTAAAAATGCTGCCGAGCAGCGACTACGGCCTCATGGAAACTGATACACGCCTCTGCTTCTGCATAGCATTTCAGGGCTTTACCTCGAGGCAAGTTCTCACGTTGCTTGCCCTGGGAGCGATACAGCATGTTAGGATGCTGTATTTCTCCTTGAATAGAGTGACTTCAGGAACGAGGTCCTCGATCAATTCTAAGCAGAGTGTTTTCACAGGGCAGCTCAGACGAGGGCAATGTCGAAGACTTCCAGGGCATGTTGGACTGCCTAGAAATGTGGTTCTGATGCTGTTCGAGTGCTCTGGAAATGTAGCTCTCCTGAAGTAACGTAGAGTGTGTTGCCCGAGACTCGGCAGACACAGAGGGCCTCCGAGGGACGTATGGGACTCAATGCTGCTCAGCAGGCCCACAGGGGTGTGGAGGGAGTCAGTGATCTTGGAACCAAAATGATGCTCACCCGAGGGGCCTAGGAGTCCTGAAACGGGTACTTCCTTTAAAATAAAGCAGAACCTCCACTAAGAGCTCATGGAAAGAGCTGCATGCCTCCCTTTCTGCAGGGCTACTCAGGGCCTTACCTCGAGGCAAGGACTCACGTGGAGATTCCCTTTAGCTCTAGAGCATGGCAAGGTGAGCCCCACCCCGGCCAATGAAGCTCCGTGTGTACCCAGAGAAAACTCATTTTCTTACCAGACCCATGCCTACAGTGGCCAGAGGCCTGTCAACAGCAGAGAATTTAAGGGAGCTTCATGGCAGCAAGAATGGATCTTTCCAAATGGAAAGCAAGGTTAGTACCATCACGCCCCCATTTCCATGGGCACAGGCAGCATATATCTCTGTGGTTTTTAACAAGTCAAAAGGGACACAGTACATACTGGTTGCTTCCCTGAATCAACTTCTCGAGGCAGGGTGTTCTGCATCTAGTGAACGGTTTCACCAACGAACGCCGTAGCCAGGCCTCTGGGACCGTGCCTCTTCAAAAGCCTGCAGTGCTACAGGAAAAACTGTGCTTTAGTTGCAAAAGAACGCAAGCCGTCTTTCTCCTGGAGGCAGGGTGACTTCAGGTAGGAGGTCCTGATTGGAAGGAGAAGCCTAGTGTTTTTCTCTGTGCAGCTCAGACTAGGGAATGAGTGCCATTTCCACGGCATGTTAGACCTTGCTTGAACGTTGCTCTTGAACCTGTGCGAGTGCTGTGAATCAAGATATCACAAGAAAGAGTGCAGTGTGTTGCCCATGACTCAGCAGACACAGACGACCTCCGAGGGACCAATGGGCCTCGTTATTGCTCAGCAGGCCTACAGGGGTGTGGAGGTACTCTGAGATCTTGGAACAACAGTGATGCTCACCAGAGGGCGCGAGGAGTCCTGAAAAGGTTACTTCCTTTAAAGTAAAGCACAACAGCGACTAAGAGCTCATGGAAAGAGCTGCATGCCTCCCTTTCTGCAAGGGTACTCAGGTCCTTACCTCGAGGCAAGGACTCACGTGGAGATTCCCTTTAGCTCTAGAGCATGGCAAGGTGCGCCCCACCCCGGCCAATGAAGCTCCGTGTGTGGCCAGAGAAAACTCATTTTCTTCCCAGACCCATGCCTACAGTGACCAGGGGCCTGTCGACAGCAGAGAATTTCTGGGAACTTCACGGCAGCAAGAATGGAGGTTTCCAAATGGAAAGCAAGGTTAGTCCCATCATGCCCCCATTTCCATGGGCACAGCCAGCATACATCTCTGTGGTTTTTAACAAGTCAAATGAGACACAGAGTACACACTGGTTGCTTCCCTCAGTCAACTTCTCGAGGCAGGGTGTTCTGCAACTAGTAAACGGCCTCACCCCGGAAAGCCCTAGCTAGGCCTCCTGGCCCGTGCCTCTTCAAATGCCTGCCGTGCTACAGGAAATACTGTGCTTTAGTTGCAATAGGAACGTAGCCGTCTTTCTCTAGGAGGCAAGGTGACTTCAGCTAGGAGGTCCTGGATGGATGGAGAAGGCTAGTGTTTTTCTCTGTGCAGCTCAAACTAGGGAAGGAGTGAGACTTCCACGGCAAGTTGGAACTTGCTAGAACCGTGCTCGTGAATCTGTGCGATTGCTGGCTAAATCAAGATGTACCAGTAAGAGTGCACTGTGTTACCCTACCTTCGGCATACACACTGTGATTCGGAAAGCTCCTGGCCTGGATATTGCTTAGAAGGGCCAGGGGAGCCTGAGGGTACTCAGTGTTCTTGCAGGCAATAGATATTCCAGGCTTGGCACCTAGGTGTCCTAACAAGCCTACTGGCGTAAAAATGCTGCCGAGCAGCGACTACGGCCTCATGGAAACTGCTACACGCCTCTGCTTCTGCATAGCATTTCAGGGCTTTACCTCGAGGCAAGTTCTCACGTTGCTTGCCATGGGAGCGATACAGCATGTTAGGATGCTGTATTTCTCCTTGAATAGAGTGACTTCAGGAACGAGGTCCTCGATCAATTCTAAGCAGAGTGTTTTCTCAGGGCAGCTCAGACGAGGGCAATGTCGAAGACTTCCAGGGCATGTTGGACTGCCTAGAAATGTGGTTCTGATGCTGTTCGAGTGCTCTGGAAATGTAGCTCTCCTGAAGTAACGTAGAGTGTGTTGCCCGAGACTCGGCAGACACAGAGGGCCTCCGAGGGACGTATGGGACTCAATGCTGCTCAGCAGGCCCACAGGGGTGTGGAGGGAGTCAGTGATCTTGGAACCAAAATGATGCTCACCCGAGGGGCCTAGGAGTCCTGAAAAGGGTACTTCCTTTAAAATAAAGCAGAACCTCCACTAAGAGCTCATGGAAAGAGCTGCATGCCTCCCTTTCTGCAGGGCTACTCAGGGCCTTACCTCGAGGCAAGGACTCACGTGGAGATTCCCTTTAGCTCTAGAGCATGGCAAGGTGAGCCCCACCCCGGCCAAAGAAGCTCCGTGTGTACCCAGAGAAAACTCATTTTCTTACCAGACCCATGCCTACAGTGGCCAGAGGCCTGTCAACAGCAGAGAATTTCAGGGAGCTTCATGGCAGCAAGAATGGATCTTTCCAAATGGAAAGCAAGGTTAGTACCATCACGCCCCTATTTCCATGGGCACAGGCAGCATATATCTCTGTGGTTTTTAACAAGTCAAAAGGGACACAGAGTACATACTGGTTGCTTCCCTGAATCAACTTCTCGAGGCAGGGTGTTCTGCATCTAGTGAACGGTTTCACCAACGAACGCCGTAGCCAGGCCTCTGGGACCGTGCCTCTTCAAAAGCCTGCAGTGCTACAGGAAAAACTGTGCTTTAGTTGCAAAAGAACGCAAGCCGTCTTTCTCCTGGAGGCAGGGTGACTTCAGGTAGGAGGTCCTGATTGGAAGGAGAAGCCTAGTGTTTTTCTCTGTGCAGCTCAGACTAGGGAATGAGTGCCATTTCCACGGCATGTTAGACCTTGCTTGAACGTTGCTCTTGAACCTGTGCGAGTGCTGTGAATCAAGATATCACAAGAAAGAGTGCAGTGTGTTGCCCATGACTCAGCAGACACAGACGACCTCCGAGGGACCAATGGGCCTCGTTATTGCTCAGCAGGCCTACAGGGGTGTGGAGGTACTCTGAGATCTTGGAACAACAGTGATGCTCACCAGAGGGCTCGAGGAGTCCTGAAAAGGGTACTTCCTTTAAAGTAAAGCACAACAGCGACTAAGAGCTCATGGAAAGAGCTGCATGCCTCCCTTTCTGCAAGGGTACTCAGGTCCTTACCTCGAGGCAAGGACTCACGTGGAGATTCCCTTTAGCTCTAGAGCATGGCAAGGTGCGCCCCACCCCGGCCAATGAAGCTCCGTGTGTGGCCAGAGAAAACTCATTTTCTTCCCAGACCCATGCCTACAGTGACCAGGGGCCTGTCAACAGCAGAGAATTTCTGGGAACTTCACGGCAGCAAGAATGGAGGTTTCCAAATGGAAAGCAAGGTTAGTCCCATCATGCCCCCATTTCCATGGGCACAGCCAACATACATCTCTGTGGTTTTTAACAAGTCAAATGAGACACAGAGTACACACTGGTTGCTTCCCTCAGTCAACTTCTCGAGGCAGGGTGTTCTGCAACTAGTAAACGGCCTCACCCAGGAAAGCACCAGCTAGGCCTCCTGGCCCGTGCCTCTTCAAATGCCTGCCGTGCTACAGGAAATACTGTGCTTTAGTTGCAATAGGAACGTAGCCGTCTTTCTCTAGGAGGCAAGGTGACTTCAGCTAGGAGGTCCTGGATGGATGGAGAAGGCTAGTGTTTTTCTCTGTGCAGCTCAAACTAGGGAAGGAGTGAGACTTCCACGGCAAGTTGGAACTTGCTAGAACCTTGCTCGTGAATCTGTGCGATTGCTGGCTAAATCAAGATGAACCAATAAGAGTGCACTGTGTTGCCCTACCTTCGGCATACACACTGTGATTCGGAAAGCTCCTGGCCTGGATATTGCTTAGAAGGGCCAGGGGAGCCTGAGGGTACTCAGTGTTCTTGCAGGCAATAGATATTCCAGGCTTGGCACCTAGGTGTCCTAACAAGCCTACTGGCGTAAAAATGCTGCCGAGCAGCGACTACGGCCTCATGGAAACTGCTACACGCCTCTGCTTCTGCATAGCATTTCAGAGCTTTACCTCGAGGCAAGTTCTTACCTTGCTTGCGCTGTGAGCGATACAGCATGTTAGGATGCTGTATTTCTCCTTGAATAGAGTGACTTCAGGAACGAGGTCCTCGATAAATTCTAAGCAGAGTGTTTTCTCAGGGCAGCTCAGACGAGGGCAATGTCGAAGACTTCCAGGGCATGTTGGACTGCCTAGAAATGCGGTTCTCATGCTGTTCGAGTGCTCTGGAAATGTAGCTCTCCTGAAGTAACGTAGAGTGTGTTGCCCGAGACTCGGCAGACACAGAGGGCCTCCGAGGGACGTATGGGACTCAATGCTGCTCAGCAGGCCCACAGGGGTGTGGAGGGAGTCAGTGATCTTGGAACCAAAATGATGCTCACCCGAGGGGCCTAGGAGTCCTGAAAAGGGTACTTCCTTTAAAATAAAGCAGAACCTCCACTAAGAGCTCATGGAAAGAGCTGCATGCCTCCCTTTCTGCAGGGCTACTCAGGGCCTTACCTCGAGGCAAGGACTCACGTGGAGATTCCCTTTAGCTCTAGAGCATGGCAAGGTGAGCCCCACCCCGGCCAATGAAGCTCCGTGTGTACCCAGAGAAAACTCATTTTCTTACCAGACCCATGCCTACAGTGGCCAGAGGCCTGTCAACAGCAGAGAATTTCAGGGAGCTTCATGGCAGCAAGAATGGATCTTTCCAAATGGAAAGCAAGGTTAGTACCATCACGCCCCTATTTCCATGGGCACAGGCAGCATATATCTCTGTGGTTTTTAACAAGTCAAAAGGGACACAGAGTACATACTGGTTGCTTCCCTGAATCAACTTCTCGAGGCAGGGTGTTCTGCATCTAGTGAACGGTTTCACCAACGAACGCCGTAGCCAGGCCTCTGGGACCGTGCCTCTTCAAAAGCCTGCAGTGCTACAGGAAAAACTGTGCTTTAGTTGCAAAAGAACGCAAGCCGTCTTTCTCCTGGAGGCAGGGTGACTTCAGGTAGGAGGTCCTGATTGGAAGGAGAAGCCTAGTGTTTTTCTCTGTGCAGCTCAGACTAGGGAATGAGTGCCATTTCCACGGCATGTTAGACCTTGCTTGAACGTTGCTCTTGAACCTGTGCGAGTGCTGTGAATCAAGATATCACAAGAAAGAGTGCAGTGTGTTGCCCATGACTCAGCAGACACAGACGACCTCCGAGGGACCAATGGGCCTCGTTATTGCTCAGCAGGCCTACAGGGGTGTGGAGGTACTCTGAGATCTTGGAACAACAGTGATGCTCACCAGAGGGCTCGAGGAGTCCTGAAAAGGGTACTTCCTTTAAAGTAAAGCACAACAGCGACTAAGAGCTCATGGAAAGAGCTGCATGCCTCCCTTTCTGCAAGGGTACTCAGGTCCTTACCTCGAGGCAAGGACTCACGTGGAGATTCCCTTTAGCTCTAGAGCATGGCAAGGTGCGCCCCACCCCGGCCAATGAAGCTCCGTGTGTGGCCAGAGAAAACTCATTTTCTTCCCAGACCCATGCCTACAGTGACCAGGGGCCTGTCAACAGCAGAGAATTTCTGGGAACTTCACGGCAGCAAGAATGGAGGTTTCCAAATGGAAAGCAAGGTTAGTCCCATCATTCCCCCATTTCCATGGGCACAGCCAGCATACATCTCTGTGGTTTTTAACAAGTCAAATGAGACACAGAGTACACACTGGTTGCTTCCCTCAGTCAACTTCTCGAGGCAGGGTGTTCTGCAACTAGTAAACGGCCTCACCCAGGAAAGCCCCAGCTAGGCCTCCTGGCCCGTGCCTCTTCAAATGCCTGCCGTGCTACAGGAAATACTGTGCTTTAGTTGCAATAGGAACGTAGCCGTCTTTCTCTAGGAGGCAAGGTGACTTCAGCTAGGAGGTCCTGGATGGATGGAGAAGGCTAGTGTTTTTCTCTGTGCAGCTCAAACTAGGGAAGGAGTGAGACTTCCACGGCAAGTTGGAACTTGCTAGAACCGTGCTCGTGAATCTGTGCGATTGCTGGCTAAATCAAGATGTACCAGTAAGAGTGCACTGTGTTACCCTACCTTCGGCATACACACTGTGATTCGGAAAGCTCCTGGCCTGGATATTGCTTAGAAGGGCCAGGGGAGCCAGAGGGTACTCAGTGTTCTTGCAGGCAATAGATATTCCAGGCTTGGCACCTAGGTGTCCTAACAAGCCTACTGGCGTAAAAATGCTGCCGAGCAGCGACTACGGCCTCATGGAAACTGCTACACGCCTCTGCTTCTGCATAGCATTTCAGGGCTTTACCTCGAGGCAAGTTCTCACGTTGCTTGCCCTGGGAGCGATACAGCATGTTAGGATGCTGTATTTCTCCTTGAATAGAGTGACTTCAGGAACGAGGTCCTCGATAAATTCTAAGCAGAGTGTTTTCTCAGGGCAGCTCAGACGAGGGCAATGTCGAAGACTTCCAGGGCATGTTGGACTGCCTAGAAATGCGGTTCTGATGCTGTTCGAGTGCTCTGGAAATGTAGCTCTCCTGAAGTAACGTAGAGTTTGTTGCCCGAGACTCGGCAGACACAGAGGGCCTCCGAGGGACGTATGGGACTCAATGCTGCTCAGCAGGCCCACAGGGGTGTGGAGGGAGTCAGTGATCTTGGAACCAAAATGATGCTCACCCGAGGGGCCTAGGAGTCCTGAAAAGGGTACTTCCTTTAAAATAAAGCAGAACCTCCACTAAGAGCTCATGGAAAGAGCTGCATGCCTCCCTTTCTGCAAGGGTACTCAGGTCCTTACCTCGAGGCAAGGACTCACGTGGAGATTCCCTTTAGCTCTAGAGCATGGCAAGGTGCGCCCCACCCCTGCCAATGAAGCTCCGTGTGTGGCCAGAGAAAACTCATTTTCTTCCCAGACCCATGCCTACAGTGGCCAGAGGCCTGTCAACAGCAGAGAATTTCTGGGAGCTTCATGGCAGCAAGAATGGATCTTTCCAAATGGAAAGCAAGGTTAGTACCATCACGCCCCTATTTCCATGGGCACAGGCAGCATATATCTCTGTGGTTTTTAACAAGTCAAAAGGGACACAGAGTACATACTGGTTGCTTCCCTGAATCAACTTCTCGAGGCAGGGTGTTCTGCATCTAGTGAACGGTTTCACCAACGAACGCCGTAGCCAGGCCTCTGGGACCGTGCCTCTTCAAAAGCCTGCAGTGCTACAGGAAAAACTGTGCTTTAGTTGCAAAAGAACGCAAGCCGTCTTTCTCCTGGAGGCAGGGTGACTTCAGGTAGGAGGTCCTGATTGGAAGGAGAAGCCTAGTGTTTTTCTCTGTGCAGCTCAGACTAGGGAATGAGTGCCATTTCCACGGCATGTTAGACCTTGCTTGAACGTTGCTCTTGAACCTGTGCGAGTGCTGTGAATCAAGATATCACAAGAAAGAGTGCAGTGTGTTGCCCATGACTCAGCAGACACAGACGACCTCCGAGGGACCAATGGGCCTCGTTATTGCTCAGCAGGCCTACAGGGGTGTGGAGGTACTCTGAGATCTTGGAACAACAGTGATGCTCACCAGAGGGCTCGAGGAGTCCTGAAAAGGGTACTTCCTTTAAAGTAAAGCACAACAGCGACTAAGAGCTCATGGAAAGAGCTGCATGCCTCCCTTTCTGCAAGGGTACTCAGGTCCTTACCTCGAGGCAAGGACTCACGTGGAGATTCCCTTTAGCTCTAGAGCATGGCAAGGTGCGCCCCACCCCGGCCAATGAAGCTCCGTGTGTGGCCAGAGAAAACTCATTTTCTTCCCAGACCCATGCCTACAGTGACCAGGGGCCTGTCAACAGCAGAGAATTTCTGGGAACTTCACGGCAGCAAGAATGGAGGTTTCCAAATGGAAAGCAAGGTTAGTCCCATCATGCCCCCATTTCCATGGGCACAGCCAACATACATCTCTGTGGTTTTTAACAAGTCAAATGAGACACAGAGTACACACTGGTTGCTTCCCTCAGTCAACTTCTCGAGGCAGGGTGTTCTGCAACTAGTAAACGGCCTCACCCAGGAAAGCACCAGCTAGGCCTCCTGGCCCGTGCCTCTTCAAATGCCTGCCGTGCTACAGGAAATACTGTGCTTTAGTTGCAATAGGAACGTAGCCGTCTTTCTCTAGGAGGCAAGGTGACTTCAGCTAGGAGGTCCTGGATGGATGGAGAAGGCTAGTGTTTTTCTCTGTGCAGCTCAAACTAGGGAAGGAGTGAGACTTCCACGGCAAGTTGGAACTTGCTAGAACCTTGCTCGTGAATCTGTGCGATTGCTGGCTAAATCAAGATGAACCAATAAGAGTGCACTGTGTTGCCCTACCTTCGGCATACACACTGTGATTCCCAAAGCTCCTGGCCTGGATATTGCTTAGAAGGGCCAGGGGAGCCTGAGGGTACTCAGTGTTCTTGCAGGCAATAGATATTCCAGGCTTGGCACCTAGGTGTCCTAACAAGCCTACTGGCGTAAAAATGCTGCCGAGCAGCGACTACGGCCTCATGGAAACTGCTACACGCCTCTGCTTCTGCATAGCATTTCAGAGCTTTACCTCGAGGCAAGTTCTCACCTTGCTTGCGCTGTGAGCGATACAGCATGTTAGGATGCTGTATTTCTCCTTGAATAGAGTGACTTCAGGAACGAGGTCCTCGATAAATTCTAAGCAGAGTGTTTTCTCAGGGCAGCTCAGACGAGGGCAATGTCGAAGACTTCCAGGGCATGTTGGACTGCCTAGAAATGCGGTTCTGATGCTGTTCGAGTGCTCTGGAAATGTAGCTCTCCTGAAGTAACGTAGAGTGTGTTGCCCGAGACTCGGCAGACACAGAGGGCCTCCGAGGGACGTATGGGACTCAATGCTGCTCAGCAGGCCCACAGGGGTGTGGAGGGAGTCAGTGATCTTGGAACCAAAATGATGCTCACCCGAGGGGCCTAGGAGTCCTGAAAAGGGTACTTCCTTTAAAATAAAGCAGAAACTCCACTAACAGCTCATGGAAAGAGCTGCATGCCTCCCTTTCTGCAGGGCTACTCAGGGCCTTACCTCGAGGCAAGGACTCACGTGGAGATTCCCTTTAGCTCTAGAGCATGGCAAGGTGAGCCCCACCCCGGCCAATGAAGCTCCGTGTGTACCCAGAGAAAACTCATTTTCTTACCAGACCCATGCCTACAGTGGCCAGAGGCCTGTCAACAGCAGAGAATTTCAGGGAGCTTCATGGCAGCAAGAATGGATCTTTCCAAATGGAAAGCAAGGTTAGTACCATCACGCCCCTATTTCCATGGGCACAGGCAGCATATATCTCTGTGGTTTTTAACAAGTCAAAAGGGACACAGAGTACATACTGGTTGCTTCCCTGAATCAACTTCTCGAGGCAGGGTGTTCTGCATCTAGTGAACGGTTTCACCAACGAACGCCGTAGCCAGGCCTCTGGGACCGTGCCTCTTCAAAAGCCTGCAGTGCTACAGGAAAAACTGTGCTTTAGTTGCAAAAGAACGCAAGCCGTCTTTCTCCTGGAGGCAGGGTGACTTCAGGTAGGAGGTCCTGATTGGAAGGAGAAGCCTAGTGTTTTTCTCTGTGCAGCTCAGACTAGGGAATGAGTGCCATTTCCACGGCATGTTAGACCTTGCTTGAACGTTGCTCTTGAACCTGTGCGAGTGCTGTGAATCAAGATATCACAAGAAAGAGTGCAGTGTGTTGCCCATGACTCAGCAGACACAGACGACCTCCGAGGGACCAATGGGCCTCGTTATTGCTCAGCAGGCCTACAGGGGTGTGGAGGTACTCTGAGATCTTGGAACAACAGTGATGCTCACCAGAGGGCTCGAGGAGTCCTGAAAAGGGTACTTCCTTTAAAGTAAAGCACAACAGCGACTAAGAGCTCATGGAAAGAGCTGCATGCCTCCCTTTCTGCAAGGGTACTCAGGTCCTTACCTCGAGGCAAGGACTCACGTGGAGATTCCCTTTAGCTCTAGAGCATGGCAAGGTGCGCCCCACCCCGGCCAATGAAGCTCCGTGTGTGGCCAGAGAAAACTCATTTTCTTCCCAGACCCATGCCTACAGTGACCAGGGGCCTGTCAACAGCAGAGAATTTCTGGGAACTTCACGGCAGCAAGAATGGAGGTTTCCAAATGGAAAGCAAGGTTAGTCCCATCATGCCCCCATTTCCATGGGCACAGCCAGCATACATCTCTGTGGTTTTTAACAAGTCAAATGAGACACAGAGTACACACTGGTTGCTTCCCTCAGTCAACTTCTCGAGGCAGGGTGTTCTGCAACTAGTAAACGGCCTCACCCAGGAAAGCCCCAGCTAGGCCTCCTGGCCCGTGCCTCTTCAAATGCCTGCCGTGCTACAGGAAATACTGTGCTTTAGTTGCAATAGGAACGTAGCCGTCTTTCTCTAGGAGGCAAGGTGACTTCAGCTAGGAGGTCCTGGATGGATGGAGAAGGCTAGTGTTTTTCTCTGTGCAGCTCAAACTAGGGAAGGAGTGAGACTTCCACGGCAAGTTGGAACTTGCTAGAACCGTGCTCGTGAATCTGTGCGATTGCTGGCTAAATCAAGATGTACCAGTAAGAGTGCACTGTGTTACCCTACCTTCGGCATACACACTGTGATTCGGAAAGCTCCTGGCCTGGATATTGCTTAGAAGGGCCAGGGGAGCCAGAGGGTACTCAGTGTTCTTGCAGGCAATAGATATTCCAGGCTTGGCACCTAGGTGTCCTAACAAGCCTACTGGCGTAAAAATGCTGCCGAGCAGCGACTACGGCCTCATGGAAACTGCTACACGCCTCTGCTTCTGCATAGCATTTCAGGGCTTTACCTCGAGGCAAGTTCTCACGTTGCTTGCCCTGGGAGCGATACAGCATGTTAGGATGCTGTATTTCTCCTTGAATAGAGTGACTTCAGGAACGAGGTCCTCGATAAATTCTAAGCAGAGTGTTTTCTCAGGGCAGCTCAGACGAGGGCAATGTCGAAGACTTCCAGGGCATGTTGGACTGCCTAGAAATGCGGTTCTGATGCTGTTCGAGTGCTCTGGAAATGTAGCTCTCCTGAAGTAACGTAGAGTTTGTTGCCCGAGACTCGGCAGACACAGAGGGCCTCCGAGGGACGTATGGGACTCAATGCTGCTCAGCAGGCCCACAGGGGTGTGGAGGGAGTCAGTGATCTTGGAACCAAAATGATGCTCACCCGAGGGGCCTAGGAGTCCTGAAAAGGGTACTTCCTTTAAAATAAAGCAGAACCTCCACTAAGAGCTCATGGAAAGAGCTGCATGCCTCCCTTTCTGCAAGGGTACTCAGGTCCTTACCTCGAGGCAAGGACTCACGTGGAGATTCCCTTTAGCTCTAGAGCATGGCAAGGTGCGCCCCACCCCTGCCAATGAAGCTCCGTGTGTGGCCAGAGAAAACTCATTTTCTTCCCAGACCCATGCCTACAGTGACCAGGGGCCTGTCAACAGCAGAGAATTTCTGGGAACTTCACGGCAGCAAGAATGGAGGTTTCCAAATGGAAAGCAAGGTTAGTCCCATCATGCCCCCATTTCCATGGGCACAGCCAGCATACATCTCTGTGGTTTTTAACAAGTCAAATGAGACACAGAGTACACACTTGTTGCTTCCCTCAGTCAACTTCTCGAGGCAGGGTGTTCTGCAACTAGTAAACGGCCTCACCCAGGAAAGCCCTAGCTAGGCCTCCTGGCCCGTGCCTCTTCAAATGCCTGCCGTGCTACAGGAAATACTGTGCTTTAGTTGCAATAGGAACGTAGCCGTCTTTCTCTAGGAGGCAAGGTGACTTCAGCTAGGAGGTCCTGGATGGATGGAGAAGGCTAGTGTTTTTCTCTGTGCAGCTCAAACTAGGGAAGGAGTGAGACTTCCACGGCAAGTTGGAACTTGCTAGAACCGTGCTCGTGTATCTGTGCGATTGCTGGCTAAATCAAGATGTACCAATAAGAGTGCACTGTGTTGCCCTACCTTCGGCATACACACTGTGATTCGGAAAGCTCCTGGCCTGGATATTGCTTAGAAGGGCCAGGGGAGCCTGAGGGTACTCAGTGTTCTTGCAGGCAATAGATATTCCAGGCTTGGCACCTAGGTGTCCTAACAAGCCTACTGGCGTAAAAATGCTGCCGAGCAGCGACTACGGCCTCATGGAAACTGATACACGCCTCTGCTTCTGCATAGCATTTCAGGGCTTTACCTCGAGGCAAGTTCTCACGTTGCTTGCCCTGGGAGCGATACAGCATGTTAGGATGCTGTATTTCTCCTTGAATAGAGTGACTTCAGGAACGAGGTCCTCGATCAATTCTAAGCAGAGTGTTTTCACAGGGCAGCTCAGACGAGGGCAATGTCGAAGACTTCCAGGGCATGTTGGACTGCCTAGAAATGTGGTTCTGATGCTGTTCGAGTGCTCTGGAAATGTAGCTCTCCTGAAGTAACGTAGAGTTTGTTGCCCGAGACTCGGCAGACACAGAGGGCCTCCGAGGGACGTATGGGACTCAATGCTGCTCAGCAGGCCCACAGGGGTGTGGAGGGAGTCAGTGATCTTGGAACCAAAATGATGCTCACCCGAGGGGCCAAGAGTCCTGAAACGGGTACTTCCTTTAAAATAAAGCAGAACCTCCACTAAGAGCTCATGGAAAGAGCTGCATGCCTCCCTTTCTGCAGGGCTACTCAGGGCCTTACCTCGAGGCAAGGACTCACGTGGAGATTCCTTTTAGCTCTAGAGCATGGCAAGGTGAGCCCCACCCCGGCCAATGAAGCTCCGTGTGTACCCAGAGAAAACTCATTTTCTTACCAGACCCATGCCTACAGTGGCCAGAGGCCTGTCAACAGCAGAGAATTTCAGGGAGCTTCATGGCAGCAAGAATGGATCTTTCCAAATGGAAAGCAAGGTTAGTACCATCACGCCCCCATTTCCATGGGCACAGGCAGCATATATCTCTGTGGTTTTTAACAAGTCAAAAGGGACACAATACATACTGGTTGCTTCCCTGAATCAACTTCTCGAGGCAGGGTGTTCTGCATCTAGTGAACGGTTTCACCAACGAACGCCGTAGCCAGGCCTCTGGGACCGTGCCTCTTCAAAAGCCTGCAGTGCTACAGGAAAAACTGTGCTTTAGTTGCAAAAGAACGCAAGCCGTCTTTCTCCTGGAGGCAGGGTGACTTCAGGTAGGAGGTCCTGATTGGAAAGAGAAGCCTAGTGTTTTTCTCTGTGCAGCTCAGACTAGGGAATGAGTGCCATTTCCACGGCATGTTAGACCTTGCTTGAACGTTGCTCTTGAACCTGTGCGAGTGCTGTGAATCAAGATATCACAAGAAAGAGTGCAGTGTGTTGCCCATGACTCAGCAGACACAGACGACCTCCGAGGGACCAATGGGCCTCGTTATTGCTCAGCAGGCCTACAGGGGTGTGGAGGTACTCTGAGATCTTGGAACAACAGTGATGCTCACCAGAGGGCGCGAGGAGTCCTGAAAAGGTTACTTCCTTTAAAGTAAAGCACAACAGCGACTAAGAGCTCATGGAAATAGCTGCATGCCTCCCTTTCTGCAAGGGTACTCAGGTCCTTACCTCGAGGCAAGGACTCACGTGGAGATTCCCTTTAGCTCTAGAGCATGGCAAGGTGCGCCCCACCCCGGCCAATGAAGCTCCGTGTGTGGCCAGAGAAAACTCATTTTCTTCCCAGACCCATGCCTACAGTGACCAGGGGCCTGTCGACAGCAGAGAATTTCTGGGAACTTCACGGCAGCAAGAATGGAGGTTTCCAAATGGAAAGCAAGGTTAGTCCCATCATGCCCCCATTTCCACGGGCACAGCCAGCATACATCTCTGTGGTTTTTAACAAGTCAAATGAGACACAGAGTACACACTGGTTGCTTCCCTCAGTCAACTTCTCGAGGCAGGGTGTTCTGCAACTAGTAAACGGCCTCACCCCGGAAAGCCCTAGCTAGGCCTCCTGGCCCGTGCCTCTTCAAATGCCTGCCGTGCTACAGGAAATACTGTGCTTTAGTTGCAATAGGAACGTAGCCGTCTTTCTCTAGGAGGCAAGGTGACTTCAGCTAGGAGGTCCTGGATGGATGGAGAAGGCTAGTGTTTTTCTCTGTGCAGCTCAAACTAGGGAAGGAGTGAGACTTCCACGGCAAGTTGGAACTTGCTAGAACCGTGCTCGTGAATCTGTGCGATTGCTGGCTAAATCAAGATGTACCAGTAAGAGTGCACTGTGTTACCCTACCTTCGGCATACACACTGTGATTCGGAAAGCTCCTGGCCTGGATATTGCTTAGAAGGGCCAGGGGAGCCTGAGGGTACTCAGTGTTCTTGCAGGCAATAGATATTCCAGGCTTGGCACCTAGGTGTCCTAACAAGCCTACTGGCGTAAAAATGCTGCCGAGCAGCGACTACGGCCTCATGGAAACTGCTACACGCCTCTGCTTCTGCATAGCATTTCAGGGCTTTACCTCGAGGCAAGTTCTCACGTTGCTTGCCATGGGAGCGATACAGCATGTTAGGATGCTGTATTTCTCCTTGAATAGAGTGACTTCAGGAACGAGGTCCTCGATCAATTCTAAGCAGAGTGTTTTCTCAGGGCAGCTCAGACGAGGGCAATGTCGAAGACTTCCAGGGCATGTTGGACTGCCTAGAAATGTGGTTCTGATGCTGTTCGAGTGCTCTGGAAATGTAGCTCTCCTGAAGTAACGTAGAGTGTGTTGCCCGAGACTCGGCAGACACAGAGGGCCTCCGAGGGACGTATGGGACTCAATGCTGCTCAGCAGGCCCACAGGGGTGTGGAGCGAGTCAGTGATCTTGGAACCAAAATGATGCTCACCCGAGGGGCCTAGGAGTCCTGAAAAGGGTACTTCCTTTAAAATAAAGCAGAACCTCCACTAAGAGCTCATGGAAAGAGCTGCATGCCTCCCTTTCTGCAGGGCTACTCAGGGCCTTACCTCGAGGCAAGGACTCACGTGGAGATTCCCTTTAGCTCTAGAGCATGGCAAGGTGAGCCCCACCCCGGCCAAAGAAGCTCCGTGTGTACCCAGAGAAAACTCATTTTCTTACCAGACCCATGCCTACATTGGCCAGAGGCCTGTCAACAGCAGAGAATTTCAGGGAGCTTCATGGCAGCAAGAATGGATCTTTCCAAATGGAAAGCAAGGTTAGTACCATCACGCCCCTATTTCCATGGGCACAGGCAGCATATATCTCTGTGGTTTTTAACAAGTCAAAAGGGACACAGAGTACATACTGGTTGCTTCCCTGAATCAACTTCTCGAGGCAGGGTGTTCTGCATCTAGTGAACGGTTTCACCAACGAACGCCGTAGCCAGGCCTCTGGGACCGTGCCTCTTCAAAAGCCTGCAGTGCTACAGGAAAAACTGTGCTTTAGTTGCAAAAGAACGCAAGCCGTCTTTCTCCTGGAGGCAGGGTGACTTCAGGTAGGAGGTCCTGATTGGAAGGAGAAGCCTAGTGTTTTTCTCTGTGCAGCTCAGACTAGGGAATGAGTGCCATTTCCACGGCATGTTAGACCTTGCTTGAACGTTGCTCTTGAACCTGTGCGAGTGCTGTGAATCAAGATATCACAAGAAAGAGTGCAGTGTGTTGCCCATGACTCAGCAGACACAGACGACCTCCGAGGGACCAATGGGCCTCGTTATTGCTCAGCAGGCCTACAGGGGTGTGGAGGTACTCTGAGATCTTGGAACAACAGTGATGCTCACCAGAGGGCTCGAGGAGTCCTGAAAAGGGTACTTCCTTTAAAGTAAAGCACAACAGCGACTAAGAGCTCATGGAAAGAGCTGCATGCCTCCCTTTCTGCAAGGGTACTCAGGTCCTTACCTCGAGGCAAGGACTCACGTGGAGATTCCCTTTAGCTCTAGAGCATGGCAAGGTGCGCCCCACCCCGGCCAATGAAGCTCCGTGTGTGGCCAGAGAAAACTCATTTTCTTCCCAGACCCATGCCTACAGTGACCAGGGGCCTGTCAACAGCAGAGAATTTCTGGGAACTTCACGGCAGCAAGAATGGAGGTTTCCAAATGGAAAGCAAGGTTAGTCCCATCATGCCCCCATTTCCATGGGCACAGCCAACATACATCTCTGTGGTTTTTAACAAGTCAAATGAGACACAGAGTACACACTGGTTGCTTCCCTCAGTCAACTTCTCGAGGCAGGGTGTTCTGCAACTAGTAAACGGCCTCACCCAGGAAAGCACCAGCTAGGCCTCCTGGCCCGTGCCTCTTCAAATGCCTGCCGTGCTACAGGAAATACTGTGCTTTAGTTGCAATAGGAACGTAGCCGTCTTTCTCTAGGAGGCAAGGTGACTTCAGCTAGGAGGTCCTGGATGGATGGAGAAGGCTAGTGTTTTTCTCTGTGCAGCTCAAACTAGGGAAGGAGTGAGACTTCCACGGCAAGTTGGAACTTGCTAGAACCTTGCTCGTGAATCTGTGCGATTGCTGGCTAAATCAAGATGAACCAATAAGAGTGCACTGTGTTGCCCTACCTTCGGCATACACACTGTGATTCCCAAAGCTCCTGGCCTGGATATTGCTTAGAAGGGCCAGGGGAGCCTGAGGGTACTCAGTGTTCTTGCAGGCAATAGATATTCCAGGCTTGGCACCTAGGTGTCCTAACAAGCCTACTGGCGTAAAAATGCTGCCGAGCAGCGACTACGGCCTCATGGAAACTGCTACACGCCTCTGCTTCTGCATAGCATTTCAGGGCTTTACCTCGAGGCAAGTTCTCACGTTGCTTGCCATGGGAGCGATACAGCATGTTAGGATGCTGTATTTCTCCTTGAATAGAGTGACTTCAGGAACGAGGTCCTCGATCAATTCTAAGCAGAGTGTTTTCTCAGGGCAGCTCAGACGAGGGCAATGTCGAAGACTTCCAGGGCATGTTGGACTGCCTAGAAATGTGGTTCTGATGCTGTTCGAGTGCTCTGGAAATGTAGCTCTCCTGAAGTAACGTAGAGTGTGTTGCCCGAGACTCGGCAGACACAGAGGGCCTCCGAGGGACGTATGGGACTCAATGCTGCTCAGCAGGCCCACAGGGGTGTGGAGGGAGTCAGTGATCTTGGAACCAAAATGATGCTCACCCGAGGGGCCTAGGAGTCCTGAAAAGGGTACTTCCTTTAAAATAAAGCAGAACCTCCACTAAGAGCTCATGGAAAGAGCTGCATGCCTCCCTTTCTGCAGGGCTACTCAGGGCCTTACCTCGAGGCAAGGACTCACGTGGAGATTCCCTTTAGCTCTAGAGCATGGCAAGGTGAGCCCCACCCCGGCCAAAGAAGCTCCGTGTGTACCCAGAGAAAACTCATTTTCTTACCAGACCCATGCCTACATTGGCCAGAGGCCTGTCAACAGCAGAGAATTTCAGGGAGCTTCATGGCAGCAAGAATGGATCTTTCCAAATGGAAAGCAAGGTTAGTACCATCACGCCCCTATTTCCATGGGCACAGGCAGCATATATCTCTGTGGTTTTTAACAAGTCAAAAGGGACACAGAGTACATACTGGTTGCTTCCCTGAATCAACTTCTCGAGGCAGGGTGTTCTGCATCTAGTGAACGGTTTCACCAACGAACGCCGTAGCCAGGCCTCTGGGACCGTGCCTCTTCAAAAGCCTGCAGTGCTACAGGAAAAACTGTGCTTTAGTTGCAAAAGAACGCAAGCCGTCTTTCTCCTGGAGGCAGGGTGACTTCAGGTAGGAGGTCCTGATTGGAAGGAGAAGCCTAGTGTTTTTCTCTGTGCAGCTCAGACTAGGGAATGAGTGCCATTTCCACGGCATGTTAGACCTTGCTTGAACGTTGCTCTTGAACCTGTGCGAGTGCTGTGAATCAAGATATCACAAGAAAGAGTGCAGTGTGTTGCCCATGACTCAGCAGACACAGACGACCTCCGAGGGACCAATGGGCCTCGTTATTGCTCAGCAGGCCTACAGGGGTGTGGAGGTACTCTGAGATCTTGGAACAACAGTGATGCTCACCAGAGGGCTCGAGGAGTCCTGAAAAGGGTACTTCCTTTAAAGTAAAGCACAACAGCGACTAAGAGCTCATGGAAAGAGCTGCATGCCTCCCTTTCTGCAAGGGTATTCAGGTCCTTACCTCGAGGCAAGGACTCACGTGGAGATTCCCTTTAGCTCTAGAGCATGGCAAGGTGCGCCCCACCCCGGCCAATGAAGCTCCGTGTGTGGCCAGAGAAAACTCATTTTCTTCCCAGACCCATGCCTACAGTGACCAGGGGCCTGTCAACAGCAGAGAATTTCTGGGAACTTCACGGCAGCAAGAATGGAGGTTTCCAAATGGAAAGCAAGGTTAGTCCCATCATGCCCCCATTTCCATGGGCACAGCCAACATACATCTCTGTGGTTTTTAACAAGTCAAATGAGACACAGAGTACACACTGGTTGCTTCCCTCAGTCAACTTCTCGAGGCAGGGTGTTCTGCAACTAGTAAACGGCCTCACCCAGGAAAGCACCAGCTAGGCCTCCTGGCCCGTGCCTCTTCAAATGCCTGCCGTGCTACAGGAAATACTGTGCTTTAGTTGCAATAGGAACGTAGCCGTCTTTCTCTAGGAGGCAAGGTGACTTCAGCTAGGAGGTCCTGGATGGATGGAGAAGGCTAGTGTTTTTCTCTGTGCAGCTCAAACTAGGGAAGGAGTGAGACTTCCACGGCAAGTTGGAACTTGCTAGAACCTTGCTCGTGAATCTGTGCGATTGCTGGCTAAATCAAGATGAACCAATAAGAGTGCACTGTGTTGCCCTACCTTCGGCATACACACTGTGATTCCCAAAGCTCCTGGCCTGGATATTGCTTAGAAGGGCCAGGGGAGCCTGAGGGTACTCAGTGTTCTTGCAGGCAATAGATATTCCAGGCTTGGCACCTAGGTGTCCTAACAAGCCTACTGGCGTAAAAATGCTGCCGAGCAGCGACTACGGCCTCATGGAAACTGCTACACGCCTCTGCTTCTGCATAGCATTTCAGAGCTTTACCTCGAGGCAAGTTCTCACCTTGCTTGCGCTGTGAGCGATACAGCATGTTAGGATGCTGTATTTCTCCTTGAATAGAGTGACTTCAGGAACGAGGTCCTCGATAAATTCTAAGCAGAGTGTTTTCTCAGGGCAGCTCAGACGAGGGCAATGTCGAAGACTTCCAGGGCATGTTGGACTGCCTAGAAATGCGGTTCTCATGCTGTTCGAGTGCTCTGGAAATGTAGCTCTCCTGAAGTAACGTAGAGTGTGTTGCCCGAGACTCGGCAGACACAGAGGGCCTCCGAGGGACGTATGGGACTCAATGCTGCTCAGCAGGCCCACAGGGGTGTGGAGGGAGTCAGTGATCTTGGAACCAAAATGATGCTCACCCGAGGGGCCTAGGAGTCCTGAAAAGGGTACTTCCTTTAAAATAAAGCAGAACCTCCACTAACAGCTCATGGAAAGAGCTGCATGCCTCCCTTTCTGCAGGGCTACTCAGGGCCTTACCTCGAGGCAAGGACTCACGTGGAGATTCCCTTTAGCTCTAGAGCATGGCAAGGTGAGCCCCACCCCGGCCAATGAAGCTCCGTGTGTACCCAGAGAAAACTCATTTTCTTACCAGACCCATGCCTACAGTGGCCAGAGGCCTGTCAACAGCAGAGAATTTCAGGGAGCTTCATGGC